>NC_043017.1:31595334-31600334 GCF_006345805.1 Octopus sinensis | reverse complement strand
GTGTGAGGCGAGATAAAAAAACAAAAAATATATGTATGTGTTAGTGTGTGCGTCTGTGTGTAGGCGTGTGAGGTAGGGGCGAACAGTAGTAGGCAACAGACAAGTGGTCAGTAGTAAGACAATGAAGGAAGGAGGAAGGGAGGGAGGGGAGGGGGGTGGGGGCGTATGAGCGTGCCAGCGTGTGTTGAGTAGTAGTGTGTGTGTGTGTCCAGTGTCTCGGGTAGTATTAATGGCGAGTAGATTTGAATGTGTGAAGAGTAATGTATAATTAAGCATGTGTGTGTGTGAGTGGGTGTATGATGTGTGCGGGTGTGTGTAACAAAAAAGGGGGGGTTAAGGAAAAGGACTCCAGCTGAGGGGAAGATGGAAGAGTGGTCCGCGGAGACGGCGTGGGAGAACCCAACGACAGGCGACGGTCCAGGAACGAGCGGGAGGTCTCGTCGGGTCCAAGAGCGAGGTGCATGCAGCGCGTATGCGTGCGCGAACCGGCGCAAGCGCGTTTTGTGTGCGCGCCTGCGAGTGTGCGCGTAAGTATGTATGTGTGTGGATGTGTGAGTGTGTCTGTGTGTATGTCTGGGTGTCAGTGTGTCCGATGAATGTATGCGAGTATGTGTGTATATATGTGTGTGCATAGATGTATGCCCGTGTGTGTGTGTGTATGTGTATGAGTGTGTATGTATGTACGTGTGGGTGTGTGGAAGTGTGTGTATGTGCATGTGTGTGCGCGTACATACAGGTGTGTGAGTGAGGGTGTGTGTGTATGTATGTGTGAGTGTGTATGTATGTGTGTGTAGGATGCATGTATGTGTATGGGTGTATGTATGTGTGTGTGTATGTATGTATGTGTACGTGCGTGTGTGTGTGTGTATGCGTGTAGGTGTGCGCGTGTGCATGCATGCATGCATGTGCGTATGTGTGTGTGTGTGCATGTGTGTGGGTATATATGTATGTGCGTATATGTGTGTGTATGTATATATATATATATATATATATATGTATATATATATGTATATATATATATATGAGACCAACAGACATACATACATTATTATATGAATATGCCGCACATGGTAGACACATAACCCAACCCCTCTCTCCCACTTAAAGAAAAATTTTATGTAAACCCACGTTTTCGGTTATGGGGATACCGATTCTGAAAAAAAAAATTGGCGAAAATTTTAATGCCCCCCACCCCTATTTCTACATTTTTCACTTTTTTCAGAATCTTTTGGGGAATATTCAGAAATATATGGAGATTATGATTCTGAAAAAATATGTTGTTTGTAAAATTTCTATTTTTCGGAAAGTAAATAAATAAATAAATAAATAAATAAATAAATAAAAGTAAAATAAAAGAACCCCTCACCTCCTGATTCTACGACCTTCAAGCAGGCTATCCACATGCTAGAAATAACTGCCAAATCTCATAGGAATTTGTTGGGCGAAAAATACTGCAATAAAATAATGAAAGAAATATGACATTAATCTACTCACCTTTCTGCTAAGATTTCTTTCAGAGAAATTTCCCGCAGTAAAATGAGGAATACTGTGATGAATTGTAAAAAAAGAGTTAGGTGGAGAGTTGACTTATTTCTGTACTCTTATCTTTTGTAACTTACAAGTACATTTTGTAGAAAAAAACAACAAAACACTTTCAGTTGTATACCTCATTCTATTGCAAACATGAATTGTAAATTGGCTTCAACAAAACGGAAAGATAATTTTAGTAAATCAAAAATAGAAAAAAAATAATTAGCTATATTATATTTCTGATTTTAGAATTTTTTTGTTCAATACAGAGAGGATGGTTAATGATAATAATTTCAGAACTTTTCACAGAGGATAATAGATATTCCAAAGTCATGGCAACGTACGAGGTGACTAATTAAAAACTAGGGGATTGTTGATATGTTTTGGCTTGAATTTCTACGGGTCCAAAAGTCAAACCCATTCAACCATTTAATGTGTTGCATTAGCGACATCAATTACAAAGAAGAACTGATAGACAGGGAGGGAAACCAAAACGTGGGCTTTTCTGAAAGCATGCCTTCCGTAGATATAGAGATGAAATAGAATCGGGATTAAAATAGCATAGTTTTTTTTTTGTTTCACTTGTTTGCGGCCGTGCTGGAGCACCACCATAGTTTTTTATTGTTTCGCTTGTTTCAGTCATGTGATTGCGGCCGTGCTGGAGCACCACCGTTGGTCGAACATCTCGACCACAAGATTTATTCTTTGTAAGCCTAGGACTTATTCTATCAGTATCTTTTGCCCAACCACTAAGTAATGGGTACTTAAACACAGCAACAACGGTTGTCAAGCAATGATGGGGTGGGGGACAAACACACACACACAGACATATATATATATATATATATATATATATATATATACATATATATACAACAATCTTCTTTCATTTTTTCCTGTACGAAATCCACTCCAAGGGTTTGGTCGGTCTGAGGCTATTATATATATAGTTAGTCTACACAGTATCAAGGTCTGATATAATATATACGTAACATATGGTATAATCATAAAACTGTGCAAATCTTTTACCCATATATATGTATACATAAATACTTACATACATACATACATACATATATATATATAACTATATATAGATTATATATATATATAATATATATATATTATAATATATAAGATATATATATATATATATACATATAAGAGGAGGCGGCTGAAGAAGGGAATTTTCTTTTGCTGTATGTCTTGTACTTATTTTATCATAGTTTTTAAGGAAAATGTCCATTTCCTTGGTTTTGTGATTATGTTTTCGTTTCTCATTTTGTTCGACGTATTTTTGGTGTCCTGTACCCATATATGCAAGTATATATATCTATAGATGTAGGTACGTACATATATGTATGTATATATGCATATGTTTTATTTAATAATTTGTTATATATATATATATATATATAGATCATGTGCTGAAACAAAAGCAATTGCAGCACGGAAGGTGCTTATTAAAAGGTGCATTTAAAAACACACAAAAACCGTTAGATTCGTTTCAGCATTAAAATTCAATTTATCAAACAATTTTCGTCGCTTTGCAACCGCGACCTGTTCACTGACAAAAATTCCGCGATGCAGCACGGAAAGATTTTGACAAATTAAATTTAAATGTTGAAGAGAATCTAACGGATTTTGTGTGTTTTTAAATGGCTTATAAACACCTTCCACGCTGCAATTGTTTATATATATATATATAAATAGATGAGTGTATTTTTACTTTGTTAACAATTAACACGGAAAAAATAAATAAATAGTTACCAGGGTAGCAAAAATCGCACAAGTAAAGATGCTGTAACTCCTTGTTTATAAAGGTAGAAACTTCGTGTTTACGCGGAATATTTTGAATGATATATGAATAAATAAATATGTCGAAAGTAAAAATATTTGATTTACACCTGCGTTAAACTCCATTTATTTATTCATATATTTATATATATATATATATATATACTAGCAGTATCGCCCGGCGTTGCTCGGGTTTGTAAGGGAAATAACTATAAAGCATTTTTAGAGAGTTATAGCCAAAAAATAGCAAACAATTGGAAAAAAAGTGATGGTAAATTTTTTTGAGAGTTAAAAAGGTGGAGTTGCGTCCCCTAGACAGTCTGTGGTTTGTGTTTCTGATTCTCGACCCCATGTCGAATTTATCGATTTTTTTCAGAACTGGGGGAACTTTTCAAAATTTTCGTTGCGTTAGTTTTTAATTATGACATTGGGCTATGTGTGTGTCAAGTTTCATCAGAATCGGTTGACAGCCGTGGTCAGGGTGAGGGTACAACCTAACAGACACACAGACACACACACAGACAAATTGCCGTTTATATATATATATATGTATATATATATATATATTATATTTATATATTCCTTCGAAATTAGGTATATATATATAGATATAAAATCTGTTGATTAGTTCTTGAGTGTTAATATTGCACACACACAAATACATACATACGTACAGGCTGATAGACACGCCATCTCAGTTTCATATACTCACATATATACGGATATGTACTTACACTCACATGCACACATACAAATATATGTACATATATATACACGCTCGCATATGCATACGCAGATGCTCGCGTGTGCATTCATTTATATACCCATATATACATGCATACATACCTACATATACGTATGTATGTATGTATGTATGTATGTATGTATGTATGTATGTATGTATTTATGTATGTATATATTTAATTCATACTGATGACTATGATTGTGTCTGTGTTTGACTCCCACCAACACCGCCTGAGAACTGCTGTTGGTTACTTACATATCCGTAACTTGAGCGCTTCGGCAAAAGAGATCGATAAAAAGGTATCAGGCTCAATGAAAAATAAGTACTGGGGCCAAGGCATTCGACAAGAATTCTTCAATGCAGAGACCCCCGCATGGCCGCAATCTAATGACTGAAACAAGTTAAAGATAAAAGATTTATTAATTTTTTTTTATTTACGCGCCCTTTTGAAGCCTAACCAGGCTCATGGGCCCGGTTTCTGTGGCGTATGTGTTCCCCACAGCTGGACGGGACACCAGTCCATCTCAGCGTTACCCAAGAAACAGGAAGAAAGAGTGAGAGAAAGTTGGGGCGAAAGAGTACAACAGGGGTCGCCACCACTCCCTGCCGGAGCCTTTCGGAGCTTTAGGTGTTTTCGGTCTGGGAATTGAAACCATATTCCACCGACTGCGAGTCCGTTGCCCTAACCACTGGGCCATTGCGCCTCCACAAAGATAAAAGATACTGAACGGATATTTAATATCTTTATATTAGCGTCACCATGTTTAGATTACAATAATTTTCTACTGGAATGAAATTAGAATGGTATAGTTTCGACTTTTTAAAGACTCGTCCTTGATTGCTTATTTGTATCTCATATTCTACTGAAGAGAAGTATCACAGAACTCTTTAAGCCCTTTGCAAACTCATTTATATTTTCATGCTACAG
>NC_043017.1:31585802-31590234 GCF_006345805.1 Octopus sinensis | reverse complement strand
TATGATAGATAGACAGACAGATAGACATCAATACATAGAACATATATATTCAAGTATGTAATTTTGTTTTGTTAAACACTAATATTGATACATGAACAAAGTACTCAATGCGTGAATGTTGGGGGTTAATATCAACAGATATTTAAAATACAGATATTTTGAACCTAATGTTTGGATATTTATCGAAAACCATCTTCAAAGAGAAACACTCGAATGATAGATGAAAAGTTCATAAAAATGCATAGAAATAGTCTGGTGTACAAGTTACCCGGGTTCTTTTCACACAAAAAAAAAACATAATCAAATATTCGTAACCATAGTTGCAATATATATCTTTCAAATATTTTTATATATAATGTTTTGTATTTACCAACACGTTCAATGTTTGTCAGGATGCTGGCTTTGGCTGGGTCAGATTACTTCGATAGATCTTAGTACAAGTCAATTAATTTGTAAAACATTTTTAAAACGTTCGCTGTTAGGAATCTTTTGAAATTTCATGAAAACTATCTCGTCTCGACTTGCCAGAGGACATACCAAAGTAATGTACCCAGGCAACTTCAATATTTCGATTATTTGCAAACATTTTGAAGCTCCTTTCTTCTGTTATGGTAAACATGACACCATTAAGATCCAATGAATTGTTATTTAGATACAGTTAATGTGCGTGCAGGTGGGAGATTCTCTGTGTGTGTATATATAGAGAGATATCCGCACTGAGACACATAGACGCATATAAAACATAAGACTACCTTAAATCGATGTTTGAGTGGAACACTTTAAGATAGTATTTCAAATAGTCATTGATTCAGAAAAAATATAGAAAATAAATTTAGTTTGTAAGTTGTAAATATTCTGATCGGAAATGTACAAGTTTTATATAAATATGAGGTTAAGTCAAAAGTGTTTTCGTATTTCAAACAAATCATACACTAAAGTCGCTTATTCCTCAAAAGATACACGTCCAAATATATTGCCTGTTGTTATCGTTGTACCAGCAAATAAAAACCATGCTCTTGGTATTTTGCTGGTTTAGAGACAAAACCTTCCTGCACCTGTTTCAAATTCGTCCACATCGTTGAACCTCTGTTTGTGCAGCAAAGTGTCAGGGATCGGAAAAAATAGTAATCTGAGGGTGCAAGGTCTGGACTGTAGGCAGGGTGAGACAGCACTTGTAGGAGGCGCAATGGCCCAGTTGTTAGGGCAGCGGACTCGCGGTAGGAGGATCGCGGTTTCGATTCCCAGACCGGGCGTTGTGTGTGTTTATTGAGCGAAAACACCTAAAGCTCCACGAGGCTCCGGCAGGGGGTGGTGGCGACCCCTGTTGTACTCTTTCGCCCCAACTTTCTCTCACTCTTTCTTCCTGTTTCTTGTCCCCAACTTTCTACGCAACTGCTGAGCCTGGATGCGCATTCGTCCATACGTCGATGCTCTCGATGTCGGGGGTTGACCTGCTTTTTCTTCTGCGGGTTTTACGAATAGCAAAGGACCACGTTTCGGACTTCTGCCACTGGGACGAAGACCGCTTCGCTCAACAGCAACAGCACTTGTAATCTCCCACAATTCCTCAAAGTTTGTGCTTGATCAGATTGGCACTTTGTGCAGATGCATTGTCATGCTGTAGGAATGTACGTCTTCTATTGACAATGAGAGAAGAGGGCTCTCAAAGCAACATCCACCTTAAGTTGTTGTTGTTCATAAAGGTTAGCATTCACAGCATCCGGACAGATTGAAGTGAAACACCCACTCGAAATTCCACCAAACATACAACATGACCCCCCAAAAAAAACAATTCAGCTACGATTGGACAAGTTGTATGAAATTAATAATTAACATAGACATAGAAGTTGCCGAAACTCATCAGTGAAAATCCGGAAAAGCTTTTCATTCAACCTGGTGTGTGTGTGTGTGTGTGTGTGAGTGTGTGTGTGTGAGTGTGTGTGTGTGTGAGTGTGTGTGTGTGTGCGTGCGTGTAAACATGCACACATATCTATCTAAATTTAAAATAATAAGGGTGAAAATTGAATATTAATTTGATTAATATCAATTTGAAGCCAATGGTCTAGCTTATAGAAAATTCTGAAGTTTCAGAAAAAATTATATTACATACATATAAGGGGGATGAACACTAAGTGGACATCCATTATGCTGGAAGAAGATCTGATATTGTCTTACTACTAAGAAAAGAACATTCCTTTCTTAGTGGTAAGACCATAGCGGATCTTCTTCTAGCATAATGGATGTCCACTTACACGTTATATCTTATATGCATCTATCTATCTATCTATCTATAGATAGACAGACAGACAGACAGACAGACAGACAGATAGATAGATAGATAGATAGATAGATAGATAGATAGATATAGATAGATAGATAGATAGATAGATAGATAGATAGATAGACATGCACCACACATACATATAATGAAGCTTTCTATAATTTATAAATAACGACAAAGTTGTAATATTCAAGTGTGGTCGGTATTGAGCTGTTAGAATCGTTAGCACATCGGGCAAAACGCTTTGTGGCGTTTCGTCCATCTTTACGTTCTGAATCTAAGTTCAGTCGGGATCGACTTTGTCTTCTATCTTTCTGGGATCGATAAAGTAAGTACCAGTTGATCACTAGGATCAATGTAATCGACTTACCCTCTCCCCCGAAATTGCTGGACTTGTGCCAAAACTTTTGAGATCAATATTGAAGTGTGATGTGAGCAACATATATATAATTTTTGATGGAGACAAACATTACAAAAAGTATAAATTTATTCAACGACAAAAGCAAATTTAGGAAAGTTTTAGAAAAATAAACAGAACCGAATCGAAAGCTGAATGAAGTAAATTAATTACTGTGATAAATGCGCAAATAAAGGCGTTCGTTTTCCAGTAAATATCTACAAAGGAGTAAAAATACACAAACAGGGACTCCTCTAAATCATTGCATCTCACATACGATGTTTGGTCAAAAAGTATCGGGTCTGGAGCTATAAAAAGAAAACTACAATACAATACACAGGCGTAGGAGTGCCTGTGTGGTAAGTAGCTTGCTTACCAACCACATGGTTCCGGGTTCTGTCTCACTTCGTGGAACCTTGGGCAACTGTCTTCTACTGTGGCCTCGGGCTGGACCAAAGCCTTGTGAGTGGATTTGGTAGACGGATACTGAAAGAAGCCCGTCGTAATTATATAATAAGATATATATATATATATATATATGTGTTTGTGGTGTTGTGTGTATATGTTTGTGTGTCTGTGTTTGTCCCCCAACATCGCTTGACACGATGCTGGTGTGTTAGGTCCCCGTAATTTAGCGGTTCGGCAAAAGAGATCGATAGAATAAGTACTAGGCTTACAAAGAATAAGTCCTGGGAGTCGATTTGCTCGAGTAAAGGCGGTGCTCCAGCATGGCCACAGTCAAATGACTGAAACAAGTAAAATAGTAGAAGAGTAAAGATATTAACAATTCAGCCGTTAATCTCCTTTGAAGTAATCACCCCCCCTAAAGCCACACACTTTATTCCAGTATTCCTGGAACCTTCTTCAGGGATGGCCTATAGCTGCTTTGTCACATTCTCATGGATTTCCTTGACGTTTTGAAATCTTGTTCTTTTCAAGTGGAATTCCGTTCAAGCCTTGGTTTTGGGTTCATAGCCATAAGCCTATGTTTCGACACTTATTATGACAGTTTTCTTAGAGTTTTCACCTTCCTCAATAGAGTCAAGGAGATCCTGCGCAGCTGAAACCCAAACTTCCTTTTAAAGTGACCGCACTCTCCACACTTTACTTCCAAACACTGCTACAAACAACGGGAGTGAGTGTGCTATAAATTTGCGGGCATGCGCTATAGAATTCAAAGTCAATCCTTACCAAGCAACATCACTCTACGCATTTTAGTTCTATTACCATAGCATCAGTCCCGATATTTTTCGATCAGACCTCGTAAATACATCAACACACAAGATCGATAATCAATTTGGTAACATTATGAAGCAATACACGCAGAAAATATAAAGCATACGTCCATCCGAAGATTACTTAGAAATCTGAGAAAATAACTAACGATTAAAGCGAAATCCGTAGCTTAGACATGGTAAAATTGGTTACGAACATTCCAGTAGTAAAACTAATTGAGACACTATTAAATACAAACACACCATAATGTAATCACGCATGGTAGCACGTAGTATACTGCAAAAATTAGTTATTCGTATCTTATCTTTATATATAAAAGTCAAGTTGTGTGTCTGTCTCCTACGATTTACATTCCTAACTACTCCCACATTTTACGGTGCAGTGTAACCAAAAGCGGGTATCTTATAGTCGTGTTTCATATCGAGCCCTTCTGGGTATTAGCGCGCGTCTACGATGAGTCTACGATTTAAAAATTATTTAATCATTTTTTTTCCATTTTAATGCATTTTTTCGCTATT
>NC_043017.1:31573302-31580802 GCF_006345805.1 Octopus sinensis | reverse complement strand
GGAAAAAGGATATAAATATTTGCATTGGGACTCCTTTCATCGAAAACAGGTGATTGTCGTGCGCTGATGACGGGTGAATACCCAGAAACTGCAGTCCGTGCGTATCACTTAGGTTGATGAGGGAAGGATGACCTCTCTTTGCAAATACCGCTAGGGCACAGAAAGTGTGCCTATAGCCAGCTGGAGAAGATGTTCTCCTGGGGCTACAAGCTACAGTAACATCCATCCTTAGTGGTTAGCCATATTGAGATGGCAAATATACCTCACATTGTCGTGCAGTTACTGTCTATACCTCGTTCAGAGATTTCTTATTGTGTATATATATATATATATATATATATGTATGTATATATATTACGGAGATACTTGTATTGCAATATATATATATATATATATATATATATATATATATTACGGAGATACTTGTATAGCAAGTCACTTGATCTGAGATCGTGTGCTGAAACAAGAACAATTACAGCGTGGAAGGCGTTTATAAGCCATTTCAGAACACACAAAAACCGTTAGATTCACTTCAACATAGAAATTATTTGTCAAAAGATTTTCGTCATTTTGAAACTGTGACCTGTTCACGGATAAAATTCCGTGCTGCGGTTTCAAAGCGACGAAAATATTTTGTCAAATTAAATTTCCATGCTGAAGTGAATTTGATGGTTTTTGTGTTTTTAAATTGCGTATAAACACCTTCCACGCTGCAATTGTGTGTGTGTGTGTGTTTGTGTGTGTGTGTGTGTGTAAGAATGTTGATAGTTGTTCAAATTTTGGCACAGGATCTGCTAAGCAAATACATTAAAACGGTACACCTATTAAAGATACACAAACCACTATAATGAGCATTATATGAACCAAATGAACTCTAGCTATACATTAACTAGAGGGCATTGAGATCAAAATACTTATAAATACTTATAAATTAGGATGCAATCCGCTTTACTACATAAACACTAAAATTTCAGCCCTTATTATTTATAACAACCTACAGATACGTAGACCCATGAACAAGCTTTTGATGATGAGATTGATGTATAAGTTCGATTACAAATGTGAAAACTGAAAACTTGATATCCAACTCAGAGGCGTGGTCAGGGTCTAGAGTTAGTGGGGACGAGTACATAAAAAGGAGGGCACCGTGACACATAACAAACAAATTTTTTTATCTCATTTCTCTTATTTTACACCAAATATTTCATTAGTTATGATATAAGTAATTGATACATTCTAATAAGGTATATTTGGCCTTTATGGACCTAGAGAAGGCATATGACTGTGTGGATAGGGATGTAGCAGGTGTTGCGGTTGTATAGAGTAGATGGTAGATTGCTGAGAGCTGTTCAGAGTCTTTATAGAGAAAGTTGGGCGTACGTTAGGGTTGGCGGGTGGTGAAATAAGTGAGTGGTTTGATGCGAAGGTGGGGATTAAGACAGGGTTATGTGATGTCTCCGTGGTTGTTTAATTTATATAAAGGTGGCTAGCTGGCAGAAACGTTAGCACGCCGGGCGAAATGCGTTGCCGTATTTCGTCTGCCGTTACGTTCTGAGATCAAATTCCGCCGAGGTAGACTTTGCCTTTCATCCTTTCGGGGTCTATAAATTAAGTACCAGTTACGCACTGGGGTCGATGTAATCGACTTAATCCGTTTGTCTCTCCTTGTTTATCCACTCTGTGTTTAGCCCCTTGTGGGTAGTAAAGAAATAGGTTTGATGCGAAGGTGGGGATTAAGACAGGGTTATGTGATGTCTCCGTGGTTGTTTAATTTATATATGGATGGTGTGGTGAGAGAGGTAAATGCTAGAACCTTTGGTAGGGGAGCCCAAATGGTGGGAGAAAATGGAGGGAAATGGCAGTTGTTGTTTGCTGATGATACAGCACTGGCGGCAGATTCAGAAGAGTAGCTGAGGAGACTGGTGGTGGAGTTTGGAAGACTGAGGAGACTGGTGGAATTTGGAAGAGTGTGTGAGAGGAGGAAACTGAAAGTGAAAGTAGATAAGAGTAAGGTGATGAGATATTTGAGAGATGGAATGACTCAGAGGATGGATGTGAGTATAAATGGTGAGATGTTAGAGGAGGTGAGTGTTTCTTTAAGTATCTGAGATCACATGTGACGGCGGCTGGGTGGTTGTGGTGGTAGTGGCTGAGGAAGTGGGATACAGAGCAAGGGAGGGGAGTAAGATACTTGGAGTTGTGAAGAAAGGTCTGGTGGGAGGCCCAAACATCCGAGTATTTTCACAAGGCTTAGAAAAACTGAAGGACAGCTACAATAAGTGCGTGAATCTCGGGTGGGAAATATGTTGAATAAGATCATAATTAACTGATCCTCCTATATTTTATTTTACCCAAAGCCAGGGACTTTTCAGCACCCCCTCATATGGTCAACATTTTTTGTCGACTCACGTTACTCTCTTTTACTCATTTACTTGTTTCAGTCATTTGACTGCAGCCATGCTGGAGCACCGCCTTTAGTCGAGCAAATCGACTTATTCTTTAGAAGCCCAGTGCTTATTCTATCGGTCTCTTTTGCTGAACTGCTAAGTGACGGGGACATAAACACACCAGCATCGGTTGTCAAGCAATGCTAGGGGGACAAACACAGACACACAAACACACACATGCATATATATATACATATATAATATATATATATATAATATATATATATATATATATATATATATATATATATATACATATATACGACAGGCTTCTTTCAGTTTCCGTCTACCAAATCCACTCACAAGGCATTGGTCGGCCGGGGCTATAGCAGAAGACACTTGCCCAAGATGCCACGCAGTGGGACTGAACCCGGAACCATGTGGTTGGTTAGCAAGCTACTTACCACACAGCCACTCCTGCGCCTATATAGTCAACATTTTTTGTCAACTCAGGTTGTTTCTAATTTTAAACACCCCTGATAGGCATTTTTCCATTCTAATCGTTTGGTTAATCTCGAGTCACCAAAGATTTTTCCACTCATTGTATTACATATGAGAGACTATCTATTTAGAGACTTTATGCATTTAGTATAGGGATCTCTCCCCTGCGTTATCTTCCAGCTATTTTGATATAATATATATATATATATATATATATATATATATATCCCCGTGACCGTGACCGACCAGGCTATCAGATTTTGCTACACATCGCTGGTCACAATGCGCTTCACATTACTTTAGCCATCAAATGATGCCACCCCGCTGGCTAAGCGAGCAGGACAACAGAAGAAAGAGTGAGAGAAAGTTGTGGCGAAAGAGTACAGTAGGGTCCGCCCCCATCCCCTGCCGGAGCCACGTGGGGCTTTAGGTGTTTTTGCTCAATAAACACTCACAACGCCCGGTCTGGGAATCGAAACCGTGAGTCCTCTGCCCTAACCACTGGGTCATTGCGCCTCCACATATATATATATATATAGTCCATAGTGGCGGCGATCTGATAGAATAGCTAGCAAGCTAAAAAAATGTTTAGCGGCATTTCGTCCGTCTTTATTTTCCGAGTTCAAATCCTGCCGTGGTCAGCTTTGCATTTCAACCTTTCGGGGTCGATAAAATAAGTACTAGCTGCGTACAGCTGTCAATGTATTTGACTTACACCCTATCCCGAAAGTGCTGGCCTTGTACCAAAATTTGAAACCAATATACATGGAGTTTAAGGCGGTGAGCTGTTAGAATCGTTAGAATGCCGAGAAAATTGCTTAGCGGAATTTCGCCCGTCTTTAGGTTCTGAGTCGACTTGTCTTAGATCTTTTCGGGGTCGATAAAATAAATAGCAGTTGAGTACTGGGGTCGATGCAATCGATTTACCCCTTTCCAAGTTCCTGACATTGTGTCAGAATCTGAAACCGACATTATAATTATGCATGTACTGAAATAATAGATACTGAAAATATAATTTAAGAAATAAAATGTGTGTGCGGGGGGATTGAATTTCCGCCATTACTGTTTCATTTCATAAATATATAATTTTCTGATGTTTGAACCATGGCCGGATTAATTTTCATTATTTATTCACATAAAAGATAAAACAAATGGAGATCAAACGTATTGGAAGTCGTTATCAAAGAAAATATGTAACAGCCGATCACTGTCGTTAGACAGTGAAATGTGAATAACCGAGAAACGTAAGCAGGCATCCTTTGTGAAGAAATTGCGGTGCAGAAGGTTAAAAGAAACTCGAAGCGCAAAACTGTGAAACAACCGGCGTCATATCCCGTTGTACTCATCCGAGAAGAACTTATGGATATATTTGACGCCGCACAAAATTAGCCAATCTCTTTGACAAGTGATAAAGAAGAGAAATGAAAATAATCAAAGAAAGTATTCGGTATTAAAATAAATCGATGAGCCTGTATTGTGTGGTAGTACCCCCAAAATTATTTCTTTATATATGAAATGAATATCCGCAGTTGCCTAGTTGAGACACATCCGAGTTCAAATATCAATGTTTCGAATGAAATCCTGGAATCTGTCCACAAATGTTCCAATTTATATTGGCGCGCCTTGTAGCCTCGTTGTTAACTCTCTTTACTCTCTTTTACTTGTTTCAGTCATTTGACTGCGGCCGTGCTGGAGCACCGCCTTTAGTCGAGCAAATCGACCCCGGGACCTATTCTTTGTAAGCCCAGTACTTATTCTATCGGTCTCTTTTGCCGAACCGCTAAGTGACGGGGACGTAAACATACCAGCATCGGTTATCAAGCAATGCTAGGGGGACAAACACAGACACACAAACACACACACACACACATACATACACATACATACACATACATACACATATATACGACAGGCTTCTTTCAGTTTCCGTCTACCAAATCCACTCACAAGGCATTGGTCGGCCCGGGGCTATAGCAGAAGACACTTGCCCAAGATGCCACGCAGTGGGACTGAACCCGGAACCATGTGGTTGGTTAGCAAGCTACTTACCACACAGCCACTCCTGCGCCTGATGAGATGAGATCATAAATGATCTTGAGACAGAAAGTCACTCATTCGATCTCTTCTTCATTATTATCTCGTGTTCTTGGTTGCCTCTTCCGTTCAATCAAGCATAAAAGGTAACCAAGAAGAAATTAAGCAACTGAGAAGTCTGTCGAAATGGATTCATTTATGCCATTTATGGAATTTAGGGATAAAGTTTAAATTTCCTGATCATTTTGACATCGAGTATTTTCCAGTTTTCTGTTTTTCTATGGATAATTGGATCTTTTCAGTTTGAACGGCAGTTTTTAACATAATTTCGAGGTAACTAAAAAAATTTAAACTTCATATACTGGCAGAATGTGTTTATAAAACATCTTTTTCTCTTGGCTTTATTAAGAAAATTCTATAGTTTGTAAGATATTTGTTGTTTTTTCTTCTTCAATTTCTTCAATTTCAACCAATCAATGACCGTCTATTGAGGTGAAAACATTCTGTGCCGTATGAATATTCCCTCGTTTAAGAAACAGATTGGGTTTATTTACATTTGTGAAGAAAAAAAGATACCCTTCCCCCACCCCTAATCCTAACCCACACTAACCCTAACCCTAAAGCAGATAGAAATGCAATAGATCGATTCTAGGGTCACAATTATGGGTGACAATTTCATATGACACCGCTAGAAAAAACTGCCGTTCAAACCGAATAGTTCCGGATAACTTTTATACGTTTTATTTCTTTGTTGTTTCATAATAAATTTGGTTTCGGTTGTGTTTGATTTCGATGCCTTATGATAGAAACTGATAAGGCAGCGAGCTGGCAGAAATGTTAGCACGCCGGGCGAAATGCTTTGCAGTATTTCGTCTGTCGTTACGTTCTGAGTTCAAATTCCGCCATGGTCGACTTTGCCTTTCATCCTTTCGGGGTCGATAAATTAAGTACCAGTTACGCACTGGAGGTCGATGTAATCGACTTAATCCCTTTGTCTGTCCTTGTTTGTCCCCTCTATGTTTATCCCCTTGTGGGTAATAAAGAAATAGGTATTTCGTCTGTCGTTACGTTCTGAGTTCAAATTCCGCCGAGGTCGACTTTGCCTTTCATCCTTTCGAGGTCGATAAATAAAGTACAAGTTTTGCACTGGGGGTCGATGTAATCGACTTAATCCCTTTGTCTGTCCTTGTTTGTCCCCTCTACGTTTAGCTCCTTGTGGGTAGTAAAGAAATATATGTTAGAAACTGATTCAAGCTTATATAGCGTTGACAGTTTCTGATGCGTGACTGAGTTTGTCAACACTTGCTAACGTCGTTCAAGCGTAGGACGAAGTTACAGTAAATAAAATGCGATTTTTAGGGTAAAAATTATTTCATGGTTTGCTAATGATTTGCAACAAATTACAGGATTCTGCCTACAACTTGGCTATACGGGAATCCTCAATGAGCCTTATTAAGTGTGCTGAGCCTACTGAGATGGAGTAATAGTACACTTTTGAACAACCTGATGCTAAAGAAAAAACCTATTGTGACAAATAAATTTTTACAATATAAGAACTCGATGTTTTTGGGGGTTTTTTTTTGAATACGAAAATGCAAAACAGAAATTAATGGATGAAAATCACGTTATCGACCATGCAGCAAAAACAAAAACTTGAGATATACTGAATGTAATTAGATCCTGCTAAAAAAATATGACAAAAATTTTTTTTTTAATCTTCAAAACAAGCCTCCTGTTTTAAATTAATTTGCCAATAAATGAAGCTTTGTTCAATAAATTTATGCTCATGCTTGTGGATTTTAATAAAATTTTCAAATCTGAAACTGAATTTAAAACGGTGGCAAAATTTAACAATTTTGATTGTTAAGTAGTTACCGCTTATCATTGATCCGTTGTGTCACGATATTCCGCTGACATTAGCAACGTTAAGCAATGTCATCAGTTATACATGGAAGCACTCCGTCGGTTACGACGACGAGGGTTCCGGTTGATCCGAATCAACGGAACAGCCTGCTCGTGAAATTAACGTGTAAGTGGCCGAGCACTCCACAGACACGTGTACCCTTAACGTAGTTCTCGGGGATATTCAGCGTGACACAGAGAGTGACAAGGCCGGCCCCTTGAAATACAGGTACAACAGAAACAGGAAGTAAAAGTGAGAGAAATTTGTGGTAAAAGAGTACAGCAGGGATCGCCACCATCCCCTGCCGGAGCCTAGTGGAGCTTTAGGTGTTTACGCTCAATAAACACTCACAACGCCCGGTGTGGGAATCGAAACCGCGATCCTACGACCGCAAGTCCGCTGCCCTAACTACTGGGCCATTGCGCCTCCCATCAGTTATACATTTCCTTGTTCGTGTGATTTTCCACACTGTAATGTTCGACTTGGAGCTATTAATCGCTATTAACGAGACCTTCATGTAACATTGTATTTTCTTGAGCTTACGAGGGAGCTTCAACGTGATTACTTGTACTGCATGAAACTGTAGTCAAATCTTCCTCACGTACAACAGCTTTCAAGGTATTGGACAAACAGATGCAGAATATATTGGATTCGATTGTCTATGATCAGTCCACT
>NC_043017.1:31520802-31568302 GCF_006345805.1 Octopus sinensis | reverse complement strand
CCTCCTTCTACCCTACCTTCCTGAGCGTCCAATAACACTATATTTGTTCCACATCCTCGCGTTGCTGTGTTTTCACTTTGTGTTTTCATGTTTGGATTAATTTTATGGTGCAAAAATAACTGAATCAAGTTATCTCCTGCAAGAAAGAAAATAGGAGCATCTCTCCTGAAAAAAATCCCGTAAACCAAAAAAAAAAAAATAATAATCCAGACCACATTGTTGGATTAAGTATCAATTTCATCTATTTCATATTTTATTTATTATTCTATTTTATCTTTCACTTAGGCCCACATCTTAGTTAAAGTTGCGATCGTCATTTTGTTTGTTTACATTTTCAATATCTGTTCTCGATATAATAATTTTCCAGATACTCTATCTTCTAATTAGCCTTAAGATTAAATTAAATAACGTTTAATATTGATACCGTCAAATTAGCCTTAGGATTAAATTAAATAACGTTTAATATTGTTTAATATTGTTAATAATTATTGTTAATTAGCCTTAGGATTAAATTAAATAACGTTTAATATTGTTTAATATTGTTAATAATTATTGTTAATTAGCCTTAAGATTAAATTAAATAACGTTTAATATTGTTTAATATTGTTAATAATTATTGTTAATTAGCCTTAGGATTAAATTAAATAACGTTTAATATTGTTTAATATTGTTAATAATTATTGTTAATTAGCCTTAAGATTAAATTAAATAACGTTTAATATTGTTTTAATATTGTTAATAATTTTTCAGATACTCTATCTTCTAATTAGCCTTAAGATTAAATTAAATAACGTTTAATATTAATAACGTCTAATTAGCCTTAGGATTAAATTAAATAACGTTTAATATTGTTTAATATTGTTAATAATTATTGTTAATTAGCCTTAGGATTAAATTAAATAACGTTTAATATTGTTTAATATTGTTAATAATTACTGTTAATTAGCCTTAAGATTAAATTAAATAACGTTTAATATTGTTTAATATTGTTAATAATTATTGTTAATTAGCCTTAGGATTAAATTAAATAACGTTTAATATTGTTTAATATTGTTAATAATTATTGTTAATTAGCCTTAAGATTAAATTAAATAACGTTTAATATTGTTTAATATTGTTAATAATTCTTCAGATACTCTATCTTCTAATTAGCCTTAAGATTAAATTAAATAACGTTTAATATTACCCACACTCTAATATAATATTAACATTGCTAATATATTTTCAGATACTCTATCTCCTAATTAGCCTTAAGATTAAATAACGTTTTTATCCACACTCTAATATAATATTAATATTGCTAATATATTTTCAGATACTCTATCTTCTAATTAGCCTTAAGATTAAATTAAATAACGTTTAATATAATAACGTCTAATTAGCCTTAAGATTAAATTAAATAACGGTTAATATTGCTTAATATTGTATATATAATTTTTCAGATACTCTGTCTTCTAATTAGCCTTAAGATTAAATTAAATAACGTTTAATATTACCCACACTCTAATATAATATTAACATTGCTAATATATTTTCAGATACTCTATCTCCTAATTAGCCTTAAGATTAAACAACGTTTTTATCCACACTCTAATATAATATTAATATTGCTAATGCATTTTCAGATACTCTATCCCCTAATTAGCCTTAAGATTAAATAACGTTTTTACCCAAATAACGTTTTTACACAAACTTTAATATTGTCAATATTTCTTTTTCAAGTACTCTATCTTCTAATTAGCCTTAATATCTTCCTGTCTTCTCTCAACATAATTAGATAGATAAACGGATAGACGGATTATCCAGCATGTCCAGAGCATGGAGACCTGACGAGCTGGATTTATTCGTACAAGCATGGGAGTGCGCCGGCGGAGATAGCCCTAGCGAGGTGATTGCGGCTGCGCTGAAGAGCAGAGGCTACAAGAGGACAGCGGCTCAGATGGAGCGAAAGAGACGGGAATTCGTGCGCTCATATGCGCTTGTACGGTCGCACATTGGCGCACTTGATGCCATCTTTGAGAACGAGCGGGGCAAAGATGGCAAGAATGGAGACGATGAAAGAAGTCACCCCCACCTGGTGGACGCCCGGGAGGAGGTTTTGAATGAGAAATCTGCCCGGGAAGTGAAGCCAGGTGCAAGTTCTCCAACCGGCAGCAAGGGCCATGGAGACGGAGAACCCGGTGAAGAGGTAGAGGGAGGAAGAAGAAGAAGAACTAAAAGAAGGACTGGAAGAGCTAAAGGAAAAGAAAAAGCTCAAGCAGGACCAAAGAGTGAAACAACCAGGAATAGAAGTGGACCGCAAAGGATGGAACCAAACAGCGCACACGGGTGTGTATGTTCTACCTGAGAGGTTCCTGCTGGCATGGAAAGGAAGGTGCAGGCTGCCGCTTTGCACATCGGGGACCCTGCCACAGAGACACGAGGCAGATGGACAAACCATCAACACAAAGAAAAGGGATGGACCACGCACCACCTGCCCCAAAGCGGAGGTACGCAGACGTTGTGCGCGCCACAAACAGCCAACATGATGTTGTCGAAAGAGCAGCTGCTGAGCAACAATCTTTTTTGTGCATGGCACAAAAGATTGTACAGCAGCTGACCTGGCTTCATCAAACCCAAGCTCGCAGGTGGGACTACCCACTATATACCAGACCACCACAGCAAACAGACACAGGATGGAACACCGCCGGCAACAACGTACACCTCACCTCGATACTCTACTGAACATCAGAGGACTGCAAACACTCAGTAACAGGACAAAGATCCCGTTCCTGAGAGACTTTGTTGCATGCAATCAAGCCTTATGCATAGCACTTACAGAAACGCACCTGAAACCGGACATAGCAGATGCGGATTTACACATACCACAGTATGCTGTACTACGGACCGACAGGAAAGAAAGGAGTCATGGAGGTGTTGCTATGTACATCCGTGAGGACCTCACACCCCAGGTCCTCTTGTCATACTCGGTGTGTGACACACTAATTGTACATATTAGGCAACTTGATGTAGTTGTGTGTGCTACATATCGCCCTCCAGATGCCCCAAGCCATGTGGGCAAGTTTGAAGACTGCCTTATAAAAATAGAAGAAATTCTAACCACATTAGAACAACACATAGGTGTGCTTCTTATGGGAGACTTCAATCTGCCCAATGTCAGATGGCCCGAGGGCCTTTCTCTCCCAGGAATGACAAGATGTGAACGAGGACAGGCGAGGTCCCTCCTGAACCTCATCAACACCTGTACATGGAGCAGGTAATACTCCAACCAACCAGGGCAGGTAACACACTGGATCTCTGCTTCACAAATGACATGGATCTCATCCATAATGTGAAAGTGACACCGACACTACTCTCGGATCACAACATGATAGAGCTGACCATGTACGGGCCAAAAGAGAGCACGGACATGCAGCCTACAAGAAACCCTCAAAATCTTTCCAGCTTGAACTACCATAAGGCAAACTGGAAACAAATTGAGAAAGAGATCCTCAAACAAAACTGGCCTAAATGTCTCTCCTCGCCAGACATCGACGTGAAACTTCAACAATTCATGTCTGTAATGCAAGCCATATGCTACAAATGTGTCCCAGAGAGAAAGGCCACTGTACACAAGAACAAAATCCCCAGAGAGAGGAAAATTTTAATGAGACGGCGTACGAAATTTTCAAATCGCCTAAACAAACAGATTGAAAGCAGTGAAAAGTCCCGCCTAAAAATAAAACTGTTGGAAATCGAAAAATATCTGCAACTCTCCCATGAAAAAGAAAGAGCAGACAAAGAAGCCTGGGCTATAGAAAACATAAAATCTAACCCCAGAGCTTTCTACAGGTATGCCAAAGAAACAGCTACAGTGCACTGTAGAATAGGGCCACTCCTCGAAAAGGATGGCAACTCACAGGAAAACCAATGAGGGTAAGTGAAATACTGAATGAGCAATTCAAGAGTGTTTTCACTCCACCCCTGGGCATCTCCAAATCACCAATCCAACTGACTTTTTTACCACTGCAGATATAAAATCAGAGGCGGCGACGATAGATTACATCGATATAAAGGAAGACGATGTAACCAAGGCTATAGATGAAATGAAAACAGACTCAGCTACTGGCCCCGATGGATTCCCGGCAATCCACCTAAAAGCATGTAAGAGTCCTAGCAAGACCACTGCAGTTCCTCTTTCAGAGCTTCCTTGCAGCTGGCAAACTTCCAGGAAAACTGAAGGAAGGTAAAATATGCCCCATTCATAAAGGAGGTAGCAGAGCGGAAGCCAAGAACTATAGACCTATCTCTCTGACCTCACACATCAGCAAGGTCATGGAACGAATAGTCAGAAGGAAGCTGATCACCTTCCTTGAAGAGAATGACTTGCTGCCCGACACCAACATGGTTTCCGACCAGGGAGAAGCTGTTTAACTCAGCTCCTACAACACTATGACTGGGTGCTGTGAAACGGCTGCTCAACCACTCAAATGTGGAAGTGATATATCTCGACTTTGCAAAGGCCTTTGATAAAGTCGATCATGGAATGATATGTCACAAACTGCGTGATCTCAACATAGTTGGAAAACTGGGAGAATGGCTTCATGACTTTCTGAAGGATAGAAGTCAGGTGGTAGTAGCCAATGGGGCCACCTCCATTAACACACAAATAGTGAGCGGTGTTCCGCAGGGCACTGTTCTGGGACCACTACTGTTCATAATGGCCCTCTCAGACATGCCCTCAGCCACGCAGAGAGCCACGATCACAAGTTATGCAGATGATACAAAAGTTTCACAGGCAATACAGAACCCTGAGGACACTAAACACCTGCAATGTGAGCTGGACGAAATATACAAAGAATAGCATGCAGTTCAATGCTGGAAAGTTTCAAGCTTTATACTATCAGCATGCAAAACTGAATGCAATACCCAATGAATACACTGGACCGGAGGGATTGCAATCCCAGAGGCACAATCAGTGCGTGACCTGGGTATTCACATGAGTGATGACGCGACCTTTCATGTACATGTGCTAAACTGACAATGAAATGTAGACGGCTGGCTGGCTGGATTCTTAGAACCTTTAGAACAAGAGAACAAGAAACCATGATGGTCCTCTGGAAGACACTTGTCCTAAGCCACTTTGACTATTGCTCTCAGCTATGGTCACCATCCAGTGTCAAGTTGATCACAGAACTTGAGGCGATCCAACGAAGCTACACAAAGAAGATAGCCTCTATGCAGAATGTAAGCTACTGGGAAAGACTCAAGAGATTAAAATTATTATTCCTGGAGCGTAGGCGGAAAGATATGCCATAATATACATCTGGAAGATCCTGGAGGGAAGTGTCCTGAACTTTGGCATCGAGAGTTACGCAAATGCCAGAACTGGGCGCCACTGCGTGGTGCCTAGGACTCCAAACCTGCCATCAAGATGTAGGACAAGATTCTGTGATAGCCTGGGCTTCCGAGGCCCACAGCTCTTCAATATCCTCCCGAAGAACCTGAGAGACCTGCATTGGGTGGATACAGATGTCTTTAAAATGAAGCTGGATCTCTTCCTGTCAGGTGTCCCAGATAAACCAACTTCACGGCAGGAGAGGCAGATGAGGGCAGCTGCATCGAACTCTCTCATGCACCAAATAGCAGTTGCTAGAAGGCCTCCATGAAGTGAAACCAAGTAGCAACACCAAATGGCGGTGCCCCAGCATGGCCACAGCTCATAAGCTGAAACTAGAATCAATCAATCAATCAATCAATCATATGTATATATATATGAATAAAAAAAAAAATGGAGTTAACGCAGGTGTAATCAAATATTTTTTTCTTTCGACACATGTTCGAAAATTCCACTGATACTATTCAAAAGAATAAATGGTTATAAACATGCAATCTTCTCCTCAGGAAAGTGAAAAAAAGAAACTCGTCATAAGACATTTTAGCAAAAATGATGGATTGGATTGCATAGCGATAGACAGAACGCTATTATATTGTTTAAAAAAACGTTATATGATATAACGTCATAAGTAGCTAACAGAAAAGAGTAGGGATATTAATAGTGAATGTTAAATATAAGAAATTGTTGAGATTTTTGCTGCCTGGTAACTAGTTATTATTTTTTCCGTGTTAAATTGTAACAAGGTAAAAATACACTCATCTATATATATATATATTATATATATATATATATATATATATATAATATAAATATTTAATATATACATGTATGTGTGTATCTGTGTTTGTCCCCCCAACATCGCTTGACAACCGATGCTGGTGTGTTTACGTCCCCGTAACTTAGAGGTTCGGCAAAAGGGACCGATAGAATAAGTACTAGGCTTACTGTGCTCGACTAAAGGTGATGCTCTAGCATGGCCACAGTGAAATGACTGAAACGAGTAAAAGAGTAAAAAGAGTGAGAGAGTATAAAGCTATAAAAACAACTTCTAAAAAACTCCCTTCGTGTTACCATGACCTGACAATAATTGGAGCAATGCACCAGACCATCATAAAATTTTCAGGTGTTTATTTGAAGAATGCAATTAAAAATCTATTTGGCTTAATTTCCTTGAAGCACTGTAAGAGAGGCAAGGCAATCGGATAAGAACTATTGTATTGGGTTTTATTAAGGAAGAAGAATTTGCGTATTATATTCTGTAGCAACCAATTAATTTGCAATAAATATATAATCATCTTGAAGAATACGGTAAACATCATTCTACTTCCATACACAGGTGCAATTCTTGTCTTACTTGTAATAATCCACTTCGTAATTATCTTTGACAGTTAATTAATTATACTCATATGAATTTAATATAAATGAAATTAATAAAGAAAATGAAGCACATATGTTTCCATGAGCTGACGAAATGACATTAAAACATTTCTTAATAACATCGTTATAAGTTGCTTATATATTTGCCATCGACAGAAATTTCTTTTATTCTTGTGGTTAGCAAGATTATTATTTATAGTTCTGCTTTTACCTATTCAATAAACAGCAGATTTCTTTTATTGCCAATATTCATACTTACACATATATACATAAATAAATCAATAAATAATTAAATAAATGTATATATATATATATATATTATAATATATATATATATATATATATATATATATACATTATATATAATATATATATATATATAATATATATATATATATACACATATATACATACATAATTAAATATATAAATATATGTATATATCTATCTATCTGACTATCCATATCTATCTATCTATATATCTATCTATCTATCTTCTCCCTCTCTCTCTCTCATATATATATTGTATATATACATATATATATATCTATATGTATATCTATCTATCTATTTACCTATCTATCTGCCTATCTATCTATCTATTATATTATATAATAAATATAGTGTATATATACATATGTATATCTATATCTATCTATCTATGTTATATATACATATATATATATATATATATAAATATATATGTATATATACATATGTATATCTATATCTATCTATCTATCTATCCATCTATCTGTCTATCTATATATATATATATATATATATGAGATGTTATATGTTCTAAAATTACTTCCATTTGCATTAATTTTATTTATCGCCTCCTTATAAAGAATGAAAAGAACTGAATTTTCTTTGCAATTCAGTGTAAACAATTCAACTTAGAAAATGCTTGGAAAAGTTTTCTTCAGTGCAAATATTGTACTGAATTCTATTCGAAAATATGTTGCAAAATTTCTCTTTTTTCTTTTTTTAATCTTATTTCTAAAACTTTAGTTTCTAATAACATTTGAAATGTCAAATAATCATAATTATATACATACATAAATATATATTTTATTTGTATTATATATATATATAATAATATATATATATATATATATATATATTATATATTATATATATATATATATAATGTCTCTATAATATTTTATAAATATATACATATATAAACATGCATACGTATCTATACATATAATACATACATACACACACATGTATTTACATACATCCATGTACACGCATATATATGCACACACACACACGCACATATATATGCATGCATATATCTATATGTGTGTGTGTGTGAGTGTGTGTGTGTGTGAGTGTATGTGTACGCATATGCGTGCATGAGTGTGTATATGCGTGTATATGTTTACGTATAAGCATTTCGTTTGTCCGGTTAAATTACGTGTCTGTTTCTATTTTGAAGTTAGTGAGGAGGAGGAGGAGGAGGAGGGGAGGAGGGGGGGAGAAGGAGGAGAAGAAGAAGAAGAAGATGAAGGAGGAGAAGAAGATGAAGAAGGAGGAGAAGAAGATGAAGAAGGAGGAGCAGTAGATGAAGAAGGAGAAGATGAAGAAGGAGGAGCAGTAGATGAAGAAGGAGAAGGTGAAGAAGGAGGAGTAGATGAAGAAGGAGAAGATGAAGAAGGAGGAGTAGATGAAGAAGGAGGAGGGGAAGAAGTAGTAGTAGTAGTAGAAGAAGATAGAAGAAGAAGTAGTAGTAGTAGTAGTAGTAGTAGTAGTAGAAGATAGAAGAAGAAGAAGTAGTAGTAATAATAGTAGTAGTAGTAGTAGTAGTAGAAAATAGAAGAAGAAGGTAGAAGAAGTAGTAGTAGTAGTAGTAGTAGTAGTAGTAGAAGAAGAAGGTAGAAGAAGTAGTAGTAGTAGCAGCAGCAGTAGTAGTAGTAGTAGTAGTAGTAGTAGTAGTAGTAGTAGTAGTAGTAGAAGAAGAAGAAGCAGAAGAAGAACTGAATACAATCTCATTACCTTGATGGTGAGACTTAGTAAAAGATAAGTAGGATGGTTTGGTGTGGTTATGGTTCAGTCAAGCATTGGTTGATATTGTTAAGTGTTTGGTGTGATCTGATGATGATAGCTTTGAGGCAAAGGAGAGTTTGGAAAAATTAAATGTGTTTAATAGCCACGAGATGAAATGAGGTAACGTCTCTGATTGTTGCCCTTCTTGCAAAATAGAATATTAGAGAGAGAGAGAGGGGGAGAGAGAGAGGAGAGAGCAGGCAGGGAGAGGGAGGGAGAGAGAGAGAGGGAGGGAGAGAGAGAGAGGAGAGAGCGGACAGGGAGAGAGAGGAGAGAGCGGGCAGGGAGAGAGAGGAGAGAGCGGGCAGCGAGAGAGAGGAGAGAGCGGGCAGGGAGAGAGAGAGGAGGGAGAGAGGGGGAGGGAGAGAGAGAGAAAATATCGAAGTACTGGCATTGAAAAAAACAGGTAGAATGTTGAAGAGAAAGGCTGATGCAGAGGGAGGTGGAGATATGTGGAATCTCATATCTTTTACTTGTTTTAGTGATTAGTCTGTGGCCATGCTGGGGCACTGCTTTGAAGAATCTCCTAGTACTTTTTTTAAGTTTTTTTTTTTTTTACTTGTTTCAGTCATTTGACTGCAGCCATGCTGGAGCACCACCTTTAATCGAGCAACTCGACCCCGGGACTTATTCTTTGTTAAGCCCCAGTAAGTATTCTATTGTCTCTTTTGCCGAACCGCTAAGGACGGGGGAAATAAAACACCAGCACGGTTGCCAAGCAATGCTAGGGGAACAAACACAAACAAACCACACCACACACACGTATAAACATATATACGACGGGGCTTCTTTCAGTTTCCATCTACCAAATCCACTCAGAGGCTTTGTCGGCCCGAGGCTATAGTCGAGACACTTGCCAAGGTGTGCCACGCAGGGGACTGAACCCGGAACCATGTGGTTGGTAAAACAAGCTACTTACTCCACAGCACTCCACTTATCTATTGTTCACTTGGTCAAATTTGATATCCTCTGTTATTTCGTTGACTTAAGAAGTGGTGGAGGGATTTCGCCTGAGAACATAGCTGCCAAAGTAAGATGAGAAAGGTTTAACCCTTTCATTACAGTATTTATTCTGAGATGCTCTGTGTTTCTTTCATTTACTTTAAATATAACAAAGAATTTAGTAAAATAATTTAGTCATTGTTAAGCTAAGCTAGGAACATAAATTGTGACTAAGGTTTGATCGAAGATTTTAATTCAAAAATTATGAAAACAAGACTTTGTACTCAAAGCCAGAGCCGGTTTCAACCAGGTTGGTAACGAAAGGCTCAAGGATGCTATTACCTTTAATTGGCATCAAAAGAATTCTCCGTCTGAGTGAAGGGTATGTTGTATCATGCTCATATACACAGTGTGGAGACAGTGGCAATACATGAGTATTGGATGCTAAAAATCTGCGAAGGCAAAAAGGAAATGAATTGAATATGCTCCACTGATGGTAATATTGATTTCAAATTTTGGTACAAGGCCAGCAATTTTTATGTGGGGGTGAAGAGTGTGTGTGTGTGTGTGGGGGGCTAAGTCGATTACATCACCCCCAGTATTCAGTTGGTACTTATTTTATTGACATTGAAAGGATGAAAAACAATGTAGACCTTGGTGGAGTTTGAACTCAGAACATAAGGGCAGACGAAATGCTGCTGAGCTTTTGCCCATTGCGCTAACAATTCTTCCAGTTTGTCGTCTTTCATCTGGCAGTAATATATATATATATGAAGGAATGAAGGAGCACAAAGAAGGTGGGTAAAACTGGAAATAAGAAGAATAGAAGTAGTGTGCAAGGGAGAACTGCTCAACTGTACCTGGAATATGGTGTGCATAGAGGATGTCATCAGGCCAAAGATGTGTCAAGTGCCCACAGATGAAAGGAACTGATAAAAGAGGAAGACATGGGAATAAGTAGTTGAGGATTACCTGAAGAACTGACAAAACCTGCAATAAGAGGTGGGTCTCTTTGCGGAAGGAAACCTGTTCAAATCACGACGATGTGATTTGCCTTTTTTTAAGTCTTTGATTCGATTACTACATTTTGCTGACAAAGTGATAACATCGAAGTTTCTTCACCAGCTCCTTTTTAAGCCGTACTAGACATAGCAAGAGTGGAGGCACATGGCCTAGTGGCTGGAGCAGCAGACTCGCGGTCGAGGGATCATGGGTTCGAATCTCAAACCGGGTGATGTGTGTGCTTATGAGCGAAACACCTAAGCTCCACGTGTCTCCGACAGAAGGTAATGGTGAACTTCTGCTGACTCTTTTGCCACAACTTTCTTGCTCTTTCCTCCTGCATTTTGCAGCTCACCTGCAACGGACTGGAAACAATTCTAGAGAAAATGCAGTGTGCTAAAGGTTAACTTCATTTATTGTTAAGTATTGTAAATGAATGAACATCACAATACATGTCTGGCTCAGGGCAGCATATGTCTCTCAGCAGAAATTTCTATAAAATTATTTCAAATTTGCTCTGAAAGCAATCAATTTAGATCTCTGTTGAACATGCACAATACACCAATACTTGCCTCCTATTGTTTTGTCACTGCAATTACAAACTAATTGATGTAATTGTTTAATCATTATCGGTTGGAATAATCTCCTATTCATCTTGAGATGAATAAGAGATACTTATTAATCTCAATATGTTTAAGGAATTAATTATAATAAATTTATTTTGTCACACAGAAAATGAAATTAAATATTTAACGACCACTTTAAAATTCATGTTTACAAAAGGAAATTTTTTTTTTATACAAGGGAATTGAAGCATATTTTTATTTTAGATATTTTCTCCATCTCAGTAGAATGGAGATTCTTGCAAAGGAAAAGCAATGCATACATATATAAATGAAGTGAGTATATAAAAGGAAATATTTGTTAAGAAACAGGTGCAGGTGTGGCTGTGTGGTAAGAAGCTTGCTTCCCAACCACATGGTTCCGGGTTCAGTCCCAATGTGTGGCATCTTGAGCAAGTGTCTTCTCCTATAACCCCGGGCCAACCAAAGCCATGTGAGTGAATTTGGTTGACAGAAACTGAAAGAAGCGAAGGCAGAGAGAT
This sequence comes from Octopus sinensis, assembly GCF_006345805.1. Lineage (NCBI taxonomy): Eukaryota > Metazoa > Mollusca > Cephalopoda > Octopoda > Octopodidae > Octopus > Octopus sinensis. Next base: position 31,556,441 of record NC_043017.1, on the reverse strand, counting down.
GACAGAAACATTAGCACACCGGGTGAAATGTTTAGCGGTATTTCGTCTGCCGTTACGTTGTGAGTTCAAGTTCTGCTGAGGTCGACTTTGCCTTTCATCCTTTCGGGGTCGATTAAATAAGCACCAGTTACGCACTGGGGTCGATATAATCGACTTAAGCCGTTTGTCTGTCCTTCTTTGACCTCTCTGTGTTTAGCCCCTTGTGGGCAGTAAAGAAATAGATATTTCGTCTGCCGCTATGTTCTGAGTTCAAATTCCGCTGAGGTTGACTTTGCCTTTCATCCTTTTGAGGTCGATAAATTAAGTACCAGTTACGTACTGGGGTCGATACAATCGACTTAATCCGTTTGTCTGTCCTTGTTTGTCCTCTCTTCATCTGCCGCTACGTTCTGAGTTCAAATTCCGCCGAGGTTGACTTTGCCTTTCATCCTTTTGAGGTCGATAAATTAAGTACCAGTTACGCACTGGGGTCGATGTAATTGACTTAATCCGTTTGTCTGTCCTTGTTTGTCCTCTCTTTGTTTAGCTCCTTGTGGGTAGTAAAGAAATAGGTATATATATTTGTGGAGTGCTCAGCTACTTGCATGTTAAATATGAGCCGGCTGTTCCATTGATCGGATGACCTGATAGATGCTCATATCTGTATATATGCGTGTGTATATATATTGGAAAATATTCTTTTTAAAACATGATTTATTGGAAACAAGACAATGTTGAAATCCAGTTTTTTTTTATTAAAGATTTTTTTTTTCATATTTCCATAATAATTCTTTAGAATTTAAAAAATATTAGGAAGGTTATTGTTCCAAAACAAACATAACTTACTAATAAAGAAATACAAAAAACCTCCAAAATGGAAAAAAACCTGGAGAACAGCCATGTCTTTAATATACGCATATGTGTGTGTGTGTGCATATGTATGTCTACGTATATGCATGTACATACATATATACATATATCTTAATATAATATATATATAATATATATCATACATAATACACATATATATATACATACATATATATTATATATATATATATATATATAATTATACACATATACATATATTATTATGTATATGCGTATATATTATTGCATGTGAGTGTCTGATGTGCTTTAAGAACAATATCTATCATATTATAAGACATTTCACAATTGAGCTTCATTTATCAGAAATATGAAATTCCTGATAAAATTTAATCGTTCTTTTCTTCTTTTTTTGTAAAAGAAATGAAGGATGGCAGAAGGAAGTGTCGATAATCAGATGGGCGAAGGAAGTAGAAGAGAATGTGGAACAATATCAATAAAGAGCGATGTCGTTAAGGAAATATATCGGAAGGAAATAAATTGTTATTCGGAATAAGAAAATAAACAGGAGAGCATATCAGGCAACGGGATAAAACACACTTATAATAGGAGGAAGAGTGGGAGGTGACAGGTGTGTGGAAGTAATCAATGGTGTTGACATTCCTTTATATATTTTACAGCAAAGGACACGTAGTTAAAATCTCTTTTATCGTTTTTGTTTCTGTCTTTAGACTGTGGCCATGCAGGAGCACCACCACCATCTTTTAGTCGAATGGATTGACTCCATTATTTATTTATTTATTTTTTTGTTTATTTATTTTTTTAAACCTGGCACTAATTCTATTGGTCTCTTTGCCAAACCATTTAGTTACGGGAACGTGAGCAAATCAGCATCAGTTGCCAAGGGTTGGCAGGGAGACGAACACAGACACAACAATACATACATATATATATGTATGTATATATATATATATATATATACATATATATATACATATATATACGCATATATGTACATATATATATATATATATGTACATATATATATATATATACATATATATATATGCAATCGATTAAACCACATGGGTATTTGACCCATGAGGGTCTAATAAATTGTATCAAAGACAAACAGCCGCTGATGATTTATAGATAAATATGTGAGTAAAATTGCATATTATATTAATAATGAAACAATTGTTCGGCGTTAATTTATTTTTTCGTTGTATTTCACTTTCCTTACGTTAAATTTAATGTTATTTCTTATTGGAAACAACCTTTGGTGGCTATACCAGAAAAAGGAGCTATTTTTAGCACTATAGTTAACCACTTAGCGGTATTTAAGTATTTAAGTATAAATTTGTATTGTCTCCCTGTTTTTTTATGTGCTAAGCCACTTGGTGTTAAACTGATGGTATTATTAAATTATATCTAATTTTTCACCCTCATTTATGATATATATGTATACATTATATATACATATATGTATATATTATATATATATATATATATATATATAATATATATATATATATATATATATATATATATATACGCATATATGTACACACACACACACATATATATATATATATATATATACTACTACTATAGGATGAAGTTTTTTTCTCTAGAAAAGAATTCGGTCAAGAAATGTGGCAGCATATTAAAATACCATTACGGTTAAAATTATAAACAACTTATAAGAAAGGGCTAAAGAAAATTATTTCAAAGCCAATATGCTGATTTTCCACATATAATCTACTCACTACAGAAAAATTGAACTGAAATTATTGTTACGGGATCTCCGAAGGTTGCTACGGAATCCCACCTGCCGTCGCTCGAACTCGAACCCGGGATCCCAACAAGTCGAGCGACGACGATTGACCAGGCCTGATCGATCGGCGAATGTTCGCCACGGAACCCAGAGAGGAGAGAGACAACAACAACAACAACAACAGCAGCAGGAAGAGACTCAGAGGCACAAAGAAACACAGCGGAAGGCAATTGGCTTACATTTAACCTACTAGTTTATAACACTTTATAATTGTTACAACATCAAATACATCAAGATACATATCAGGTACATCAAAGAGGAAATACATGCAAGAAACAACACATCAAAGCATTATACAATGTTCATAGACAAATAAGTTCACGTTACAAATCAATGTTCAATTAACGTACACTTCAAATCACATTAAAGGCATATACAGTTCAATGTTCATTAAAGACTACAACAGAGTCTCTCTCTTTCTTTAACAGTTCTGTAACACAATGTTCAATTCTTTTACATTTCAATACATCGATTCTTTTTCCTTCTTTTTCTTCACATATCAAAACATACAATTAACACATACCATTACATCAGCCAATGCCTCACATTGTAGTCCATCTCTATTGGCTGCCTAATCCTCTGTATATCTCTTCCTCAGCCCCTCAACATTTCTCTCACTGTCTCTCTCTGTCACAGCAGAACAGCCACTGCTAAATCCAATCTGCCAACTGCTTGCCCTGAATCCCAAATGCCGACTGCCTCTCACAAACTGAACTCTAATTCACCTGAAAGGGTTGGGGAGTTTCCCCAGAGCTAATTAATCAACCCGCATCTGGCAGAACAATGGATTCATTCCCAAAAGTAGGTCGCCAGCTCTGTCCTTAAGTTGAACCACAACATTATAAACAACTTATAAGAAAGAATTTTTATTTTTAGATATAAATGGAGTACTTAAGTGTACTCATGTTTTTTGCTTCGGCTTTTTCCATGGGCGCATGTAAGTATCTTATTTACAATCTCTCGTAAGCTCTACTGAAGACGAATAAATCTTTTTTGAGATTAATTCCGAAATTGATTCAATATAGAAATAACGAAATTTAAATATTCTAACAGTTAGCTTGCCCGACTTCAGTTCAATTTTTCTGTAGTGAGTAGATTATATGTGGAAAATCAGCATATTGGCTTTGAAATAATTTTCTTTAGCCCTTTCTTATAAGACACAAAAAGAAAATGTCTCTCCTCAGATACAACAGAATATGCTTCAACACATGAACTCATATAAAGAATCATGCAAACCAAATCCAAAAACGAAACTGAATGAAAATATCTATACAAATTTTTCCTTTACGGAAGGTGTATGAATTTTTGGTTGACTCTGTACATGCCTGGCAGGCTTTTCTTAAAATCCATCCAGCAAATCCACTCTCAAGGCTTTGGTTGCCAAAGGTGCCATACAGCAGGACTGAACCTGGAACCATCTGGTTGGGAACCAAACTTCTTATCACACATCCACATCTGCGCCTATATGGTAAATTTTCTTTAAAATTCCAGTTAAGGAACTCGATTTGTTAGTAAGGGATTGAATAAGTTAAAGTTTGGTTTTCCATAATTACATAAATCAGATTTATACAATTAGGAATTAATAATATATAATTAATTAATGGAATCCAAAACTGTAATTTTAGTTCTATTTAAAGAATCTATGACAGATTTATATTTTGGTTAAGCGATATATTTATGATGAAACAATATATCTAATTACGGAAAATAAAATTGTAATATAAATATATACCCAGAAAATATAATGTAATATTTCAGAATTATTTAAAATTAATTTCAATAAAATTACAGTTCTATGAAAGCTATGAGAAAGTAAGATACCGATCTATTTTTAATTAAAAATGACATCTTACATGTTATATCATTCACTAGAAAGATTTTTTTTTCCCTCACAGTAAAAACATAAAATGTTTGGTGAAAATATAATTAAAACTTTCTAATCTACCACATGCAATTAAAGTCAAAATATTGCTTCTTCCGATCTGGTTGAGTTGAAAATACTTTTGCAATACCATGTACCACAGCCTACTTTCCTGCTTTAGCGTAAATTATTGCTCCTCTAATCTGGTTCTGTGACTAGAAACGAACTGGGTTCTTATTTCTAGCATCTACAACTGCACTATTTCAAGGAACTTTGCACTTAAGTGTTGACGCCATATCGAAGAGGCCAGGGAACAGAAGAAAGAAGAAGAAAGAAAACATGCACTCAACACCAGAGCTGAAGACACCTCCGAATGGAGTGCCCCGCCATGTCAAAACGGTTGAGGAGTAGGGGCTGAAACCGGACATGGTTCCTCCTGATGATGTCTTGAGCTAACTGGATCCTATAAAGGAGCTGTTGCAGTAGCAGACCACGAAACACGGTTGAAATTCCTCCACTGTTAATTCCACCAAGTTGTATTGATATACCTGCTAAAAATGACCATTTTTTGCCGCTCATCAACAAGTAATATGGTACATATTTTGAATTTTTTTGAGATTAAGAATTAAAAGAGTAGTTACTTTGGGAAATCCTCGTCAAAGTAATTTTTTAAAGTTCTAAGCTTCAAATAGATTTTGAAAGAAGAGTCACATTATAATAATAATAATGAAATTATTGTATACAGTGCTCATGTGCACCACAACTTGTCAAAAGTGCGCATAAAGTATATGCAGTAATGTACAAATGTCTGGAAAGTGAACAGTGTATGAATCAGATACATGCTTGCGTGTGTATGGAAGGGAGAAAATCAGGTGTAGTGTTGGCGAATCTCAGGAAGCATTATGTGTTGCTAGATTGCAGAACGAATGTGCAAGCTGGTGGTTTCTGTAAAACTGAACTTCTCAGTGAATTCTTTTGCAGGAAACACAAAACCATTTAACCATCAACTTGTTAAAACCTGAAAATGCTCATTTCTAATTGCTCCCTTCTCTACAAGAATTCCAGTTATTAACATAATACTTCAAATGTTAATCCCTTGCATAAAATATCTAAATAATATTCGATGCACTTCAAGAGGGCAACAATTTATAGTAAATATTATTCTTATCTCTATCTGCAAGATAAATTTAATCAAGCAGATAGCTACTATCAATTTTATACATGCATCAGTCTTCTAGAAAACATATGTTTTACTTAAAGATTTCAATAAACGTAACACTGAATTCAAAGTCCCTATCTAGAAATTTTACAGTTATCTTGTAAGTGTATACAAGATCACTGATAACCAATTGTTACTAAGCACTAATACTCTTAAGCATAAGTCTTATAACAGCGTTGTGGCTGTGTGGTAAGTAGCTTGCTTACCAACCACATGGTTCCGGATTCAGTCCCACTGCGTGGCACCTTGGGCAAGTGTCTTCTACTATAGCCTTGGGCTGACCAAAGCCTTGTGAGTGGATTTGGTAGACGGAAACTGAAAGAAGCCTGTCGTATATATGCATATATATATATGTGTCTGTGTTTGTCCCTCCCCCCCACAACATCGCTTGACAACCGACGCTGGTGTGTTTACATCTCCGTAACTTAGCAGTTCGGCAAAAGAGACTGATAGAATAAGTACTATGCTGACAAAGAATAAGTCCTGGGGTCGATTTGCTCGACAAAAGGCGGTGCTCCAGCATGGCCACAGTCAAATGACTGAAAAGAGTAAAAGAGAAAAGAGAAAAAGAGTCTTAATTGTATATTGGTGAACCTGATTACACATAGTAGCACCAGAAAAGATCATTCACCCACATGAAGACATCATGGATCAATATATAGATATGTTTGAGTGTTTCGAGCTAATATTTAAAACCTTATACATTTAAAACAATTTTGGTATCAAATTTTGGCACATGGCCAGCAATTTCTTGCAAGGAAGTTAGTCAGTTACATGGACCCCAGTACTCAGCTGGTACTTATTTTAAGGACTCTGAAAAGATGAAAGGCAAAGTCAACCTTGATGGAATTTGAACTCAGGATGTAAAGATTGACGAATATGCCACTAAACCCAGTGAGCTAAAGATTCTGCCTGCTTGCCTATAATATTGGTTTCAAATTTGGGCACGAGGCCAGCAGTTTCAGAGAGGGATAGGTCAATTAGATCGAGCCCAGTGTACAACTGGTACTTATTTTATCAACCCCAAAAAGATGAAAGACAAAGTCAACCTTAGCAGAATTTGAACTCAGAACATAAAAACGGACAAAATGCTGTTAAGCATTTGTCTTGTGCACAAATTATTCTGCCAGCATGCCTATAATACTAAAACCAAATTTGAGCTCTATCAAATGAAAGTTATACTACTATTTTTCTGACACGTAAGTGCACTTACTTAAATACACTTACTTAAGTACACTTCTACAATTTCATTGTGACTTTTTGTGAATCATATTTTGGTCTTAACACGTATAGTACTTATTTAAATACACATCACTGATTAGTCATGATTCCATTCGTACAAATGTCCTCCGGAGCACACTTATCAAATCTATAACTCACCATTTAAGGCGGCGAGCTGGCAGAAACGTTAGCATGATGGGTGAAATGCGTAGCCGTATTTCGTCTGCCGTTACGGTCTGAGTTCAAATTCCACCGAGGTCGACTTTGCCTTTCATCCTTTCGGGGTTGATAAATTAAGTACGAGTTATGCACTAGGGTCGATATAATCGACTTAATCCGTTTGTCTGTCCTTGTTTGTCCCTTCTATGTCTAGCCCCTTGTGGGCAATAAAGAAATAGGTATTTCGCCTGCCGTTAAGTTCTGAGTTCAAATTCCGCCGAGGTCGACTTTGCCTTTCATCCTTTCGGGGTTGATGAAATTAAGTACGAGTTATGCACTAGGGTCGATATAATCGACTTAATCCGTTTGTCTGTCCTTGTTTGTCCCTTCTATGTCTAGCCCCTTGTGGGCAATAAGGAAATAGGTATTTCGCCTGCCGTTAAGTTCTGAGTTCAAATTCCGCCGAGGTCGACTTTGCCTTTCATCCTTTCAGGGTTCATAAATTAAGTACCATTTACGCACTGGGATCGATGTAATCGACTTAATCCGTGTGTCTGTCCTTGTTTGTCCCCTCTATGTTTAGCCCCTTGTGGGTAGTAAAGAAATATATAACTCACCATTCTAAGCCATGTCTTGGTGTCTTGCATATCTGGTTACCATATTGCATCAGGCACCAAAAAAAAAGGAAAAAATACATCATATTCATCTTCCTTATGTGCGTGTGTGTGTGTGTGCAAAAAAGGTTGAATTAAATTTCGTCCTTGAATTTGGAGGATTTTAATAAAACATTTCTAATATAGATTCTCTCTCTTTTACTCTTTTACTCTTTTACTTTTACGTGTTTACGTCCCCGTCACTTAGCGGTTCGGCAAAAGAGACCGATAGAATAAGTACTGGGCTTACAAAGAATAAGTCCCGGGATTGATTTGCCTGACTAAAGGTGGTGCTCCAGCATGGCCGCAGTCAAATGACTGAAACGGGTAAGAGTAAGAGTAAGAGTAAGAGTAATATATCACTGTACTCTTCAGTGCAAAAAGCATGAACAAAATTTTTACAAACTACTTGGAAAAGGAAATAGCAGATTAAGATATAGGAGGTTCATATTTATCCTTATGAGAAAAAAAGAGATGTGATTCCAGGCACATCATCAGTTATTAAGACAGTCGATATGAAAAGAACTGTTCAATAAGGGGAAATTACTCCAATAGGCATGGGGAGGAGAAAGTAATGCTTCGTTCATAGAAACCGCAATCGATCCTGCTGTCCTTACGGCTTACGGTCTTCGAAATTTACTCTTGTCTAGATAGAAATATACATATATATAAAATGTTATATATATATATATATATAATATATATATATATAGTGGTGTGTGTGTGTGTGTGTGGGTGTGTGTGTGCGTGTGTGTGTGTGTGTGGTATGTATATGTATATATATGTATATAATATATATATATATATATATATATATATATATTGTATGTATATTATATATATTTATATATATAATAATATATATATATATGTATGTATATAATGTATATGTATATATATATTATATATATATACATATATATATATACGTGTATATATATTCTATATATATATTACATATATATATATACATATTATATACATATAATATAATGTATATATATATATATATATTTATATGTATATATATATATATATATATATATATATATATATATATATATTAATATATATATATATAGATAATTTATACTAACAAATATATATACATACACACACACCACACAAACATATGCAAGCACTTGTTATTCATACTAAGAGAGATCATGAAAGAAAAATTGAAGAAGGAAATTTCCTGTATCTAACTTATTCTTTATAAAAAACAGCAATAATTATAAACAAAAAACATATATAAAAACAAAGCATCAAGAAAGACCAAAGAATTGGGGGAAAAATATCAAAAATACGAAAACTTGATAATTTGTTTTGGAACATATGCAGAATGTAATGTAAGTTTGTCCTTATCATTCTCAAGAACGGGGGGGCGGGGAAAAAAATTGATGATGAAGGGTTGTGGGCATTGTAACCTTTGAGATTACTTACTGCGTCGAATTCTTGACCATATTTATCAGTGGTTTTTCCCAAGACTAGCGTTGTCATAGTAATAGCAATAGTGATGGTTTTGGAAGCTATTTATGAGATCAGAATGACCTTTGTCTCTTGTCAGGCTTTCTCATATATCGCATGACAACATCGACTTCGTAATTGGGTAGTTATAGCAAACTCTTACCAAGAAAGCAGTGATATAGTAAAACAGGTCATGGCGGTGGTGGTGGTGGTGGTGTGGTGGTTGCTTCTGTGACTATTATATTGTTTCAAGATCGGTTTATGATACGTTTATTATGGAATTATAATATAATTATTATCATATGGTGTTCTGATTTTTGTGTGGAATCAAAATATTTGTCAATTGAGAGATTAAAATGGATCCCAGTAACTATTGTGATTTCTTCTACTTCTCTTCTTCTTCTTCTTCTTCTTCTTCTTCTCCTCCTCCTTCTTCTTCTTCTACTCCTCCTCCTCCTCCTTCCTTCTTCTCCTCCTCCTCCTTCTTCTTCTTCTCCTCCTCCTCCCCTACTTCTTCTTCTCCTTCTTCTTCTTCTTCTTCTTCTTCTTCTTCTCCTTCTTCTTCTTCTCCTTCTTTTTCTTCTTCTTCTTCTTCTTCTTCTTCTCCTTCTTCTTCTTCTTCTCCTTCTTTTTCTTCTTCTTCTTCTTCTTCTCCTTCTTCTTCTTCTTCTTCTTCTTCTTCTTCTCTTCTCCTCCTCCTCCACCTCTTCTCCTACTCCTCCTCCTCCTCCTCCTCCTTCTTCTGTTCTTTTTTTGCATTACTAAACCAAAATTCAAAACCAAGGCAGCTGTTGTTCCTTTCTTTCTTTAGACAAAATATAAATGTCACTCGCTTAAATTCTTATTATTGGTTGAGGATTTTTATCCAACAAGCGACCTGAAGGAAGGTCACATACTTCTTGCTTCTCGAAGTCAAGAAAGAAGAATTAATTAGGCTCTGAAAAACGCAATTATGAAAAGCCCTAAAACAACACCTTGATAAGTAAGGGCAACGAGAGCATGTGATTGAAAAGACAAGAAATCAGGCGGCAACGTTGCATCACATATCTGTTCCTACGCTGGTTCCATATTACAAACATGTCATAATATAAAGATCTGAGGAAAGGACATTGTTTGTGATATTGACCATTGGTTCTTCAGTGCCTTTAAGTTGCAGTATGGGCCAGGAGTGACTATTGAATTACTATACGATGCTATGTGGTTGGGTGGATTATATTCTTTAAGTAATATAAGTTAGTTTCCTGAGGCGCAGGAGTGGCTGTGTGGTAAGTAACTTGTTTACCAACCACATGGTTCCGGGTTCAGTCCCACTGTGTGGCACCTTGGGCAAGTGTCTTCTACTATAGCCTCAGGCAGACCAATGCCTTGTGAGTGGATTTGGTAGACGGAAACTGAAAGAAGCCCGTCGTATATATATATATATATATATATATTATATATATATATATATATATATATATATATTATGCGTGGTGTTTGTGTGTCTGTCTTTGTCCCTCTAGCATTGCTTGACAACCGATGCTGGTGGTGTTTATGTCCCCGTTACTTAGCAGTTCGGCAAAAGACCCCAATAGAATAAGTACTGGGCTTACAAAAGAATAAGACCCGGGATCGAGTTGCTCGATTTATAGGTGGTGTTCCATCATGGCCGCAGACAAATGACTGAAACAAGTAAAAGAGAGAAAAAAAAAAGAGATGAAATAAAGCTATCTTCAAAGAATTTCTTGCAGAGAACAACAGCAAAAACAAAATCTCCAACAGAAACAATAACAAGCGAGTATTGAAGACAAAAATAAAAACAAAAATAAAGGGTTTTCATAGTAATTTATCTTTGGTTATTGGTTAATTTTCTGTTACCTTCTATGACAAAAGTCTAGCTTCATACCCTGAGTATCATAGGATCTGGTCACCCCAAATATCACAGAATAATCATGGAGATGTACTTTCCTTTTGATGCAAAGAGAAAAGCTTGTCAGTTTGTTGCACAATATCTCTCTCTCTATCTGCTCAGCCATAGTCGACTCTTGGCCACTCGTTGGATCAGTGTCCTCCAGTCAGTTCTATCCTGGGCCGCTTCCTTCAGACTGGCCATGTCCATTCCAGTATCACTCCTGATGGTGCCAAGCCAGCGGGTTCTGGGCCGGCTTCTTCTTCTCTTGCCACTGACCATTCCGAGCATGATGTCCTTCTCCAGGGATTCTCTCTGCATAATATGACCGAAATATGCCAATATAGGAAAATAAAAATGTTGAGGTGGCATGGAATGGCACACATTCGGATTAGGGTCTGCATGATCATACAAAATTCTAAGACCCCTGTAGACTACAGTCCAAAATAAAACCAGTAAATGTGCTGGCGCTGGGCAGAATGATTATTACAAGTGTTATTGTAAAAGTCCCTCGTGAACTTGCTAACCACAGAAGCTGGAAATTCAGTAATGGGAAAGAAGTTAATTAATACAAGACATTTATATCATTAATCAATGTTCAATATAATCTGATTAATTATGTACATTGTATTCTGTTTGAACACCCAGTATTGTAAACTACTTATTGATTTGGCTGAGTAATGTTACTAATAACTCAAATGCAGTACAGTCCATTACAGTTCTGGTGACTAGGAGTGAATGGTAATTTCAAGTAATAGGAAGCAGAAATGGTGAAAGATATGGATGAGGGTGAAGAGAAAGTAAAGATGAGAGAGGGGGGAGAGAGGGAGAGTCAGAGACAGAGAGGCAAAGAAGAGAGTGTGTGTGAGAGAGAGGGCATGGCAAGGATACAATAAAAAGAGAGAGAAGGGGAGAGCAAGAAAGGTAAGGTAATAGTATGATAAAGAGAGAGAAAGAGAGAGAGAAAAAAAGAAGGTAGGAGTACGATAAAGTGAAAGAAAGGCAGAGAGAGAAGGGGGTAGAGAGTGGGGCAGGCAAAGAGAGAGAGTGTGTGTGGGAGAGAGAGAGAGGACATGGCAAGAGTACGATAAAAAGAGAGAGAAGTGGAGAGCAAGAAAGGTAAGGTAATAGTATGATAAAGGGAGAGAAAGAGAGAGAGAGAGAAAAGGAAGGTACGATAAAGAGAAAGAGAGGCAGAGAGAGAGAGAGAGAGAAGGGGGTAGAGACAGAGAGGGGGAGGGGGAGAGAGAAGAAGAATGACAGAAAAAGGTAAAGAAACAGAGAACAATAAATGCAAAAGACGAAGAAAAGCAGAAATAATATGGTTAAAAGAATATGTTTTTTAAGTAATCTAAATTAGTTTCCTGAGATGAAATAAAGCTATCTTCAAAGAATGTCTTGCAGAGAACAACAACAACAACAACAACAAAAACAACAACTCCAAATAGAAACGGCAACAAAAGAGCTTTGGAAACAAGAATAAAATTAAAGGTTTTTCAGAGTAAGTTATCTTTGGTTATCGGCTAATTCTCAGTTACCTTCTAACCATGACAAAAATCTATCTTCATACTTTAGCAAACTCATCTTATCTTTTAAGTGACATAGACAGATAGACAAACAGACAGACAAACAGACAGACAGACACATGCGCTGCCCTTGTCCTTTCTCTCACTCGCCCCACCCACCCATCGTTTCTCATTTTGTCCCCTTCCCTCCCGCACGTATATATTTCTAAACACTCAAATACAGTCGTATGCACATACACACGTACCTCAGAAACTTACATAATTTTCGCTATTTTTAGCTTCAAAGAATATTGCCCCAATCCTTTGTGTAACAACTTCAGATAATGGTTATCGTAGAAACGAACATAACTTTTATTATCTTTTCTCTTTTCTCTCTTTGGGGATCAATAAAACAAAATACCAGTCAAATAATGAGGTAAATTAATATTTCTAAAAAGCATCCTAATGGGAATGAAGTTATAACAAGTGTTATTACCCCAATATATCTAATAATAAAATTACTATTATTATTATTATTATTATTATTATTATTATATTATTATTATTATTATTATTATTATTATTATTATCATCATCATTATGAATATTATTATTATTGTTATTGAGTGAGAGAGCAGTACATGCCATCAAAGTGACACTGGGGTAAAATTATTATTATTATTAATATTATTATTATTATTATTATTATGAATATTATTATTATCATTATCATTATTATTATTATTATTATTATTATTATTGAGTGAGTACATGCCATCAAAGTGACACTGGGGTAAAATTATCATCATCATCATCATCATCATCATCATCATCCTCTCCTCCTCATCATCATCATCATTATTGCCCCAATATATTTAATAATGAAATTATTATCATGATCATCATCATCATCGCCATAATCATCATCATCATCATCATCATTATTATCATTGTTGTTGTCAAGGCAATGAACTGGCAGAATTGTTAACACATTGGGAAAAAGCACTTCACAGCGTTTTGTCCGTCTTTACATTCCGAGTTCAAATTCTGCCCAGGTCAACTTTGCCTTTTATCCTTTCAGGGGTCCATAAATTAAGTACTAGTTGAATAATAGGGGTCGATGTAATTGAGTTATCACCTCCACCAAAATTGCTACCCTTGTGGCAAAATTTGAAATTATTGAGCTGGCAGAAACGTTAGCCGGGCGAAATGCGTAGCTGTATTTCGTCTGCCGTTATGTTCTGAGTACAAATTCCGCCGAGGTCGACTTTGTCTTTCATCCTTTCGGGGTCGATTGAAAAAGTACCAGTTACGCACTGGGGTCGATATAATCGACTTAATCCGTTTGTCTGTCCTTGTTTCTCCTCTCTCTGTATAGCCCCTTGTGGGTAGTAAAGAAATAGGTATTTCGTCTGCCGTTACGTTCTGATTTCAAATTCCACCGAGGTCGACTTTGCCTTTGATCCTTTCGGGGTCGATTGAAAAAAGTACCAGTTACGCACTGGGGTCGATATAATCGACTTAATCCGTTTGTCTGTCCTTGTTTGTCCCCTCTAAACTTAGCCCCTTGTGGGTAGTAAAGAAATAATAATAATAATAATAATAATAATAATTATCATTAATATTATTATTATTATTATTATCATTATTATTATTATTGAATGTAGGAAAGTCAATTACATCAAATGTAAATAATGTAAATAATTTGTCAAACGTATACTACCTCAAATAGTAGGATGAAATTTTCAAATTGAAATTTGACTGGTATTTCAAGGGAACTGCATAGCCATTTAGGTGGTCATTCATTAACTCAAAGAAGCTTTCAAATGTAAATTCAGATGTGATTATCAACCAATAAGAACCTTTACAATATGACGATATGTAAAGATAATTTAACTCTTTGAATATTGCTCTTCACCGAGAGTAAAGAATGACCAGAAAATCGGTGTGGTCGCTTGGGTTGGAATCAAGTCCAAGAAATTAATTATTTGTATGACCTCAGCTGAAGTAACAAGGCATAAGATACATTTCCTGGGTGAGCTGAGACGTACCAATGTACCACCAGCAATTTGACCTGAGGTTATCGGTGTTCAGCATCTTTCATCCTCAGAAACTCTCAAGCAGGTATCTCAGTCAAGTGGTGGCGAGCTGGCAGAAACGTTAGCACGCCGGGCAAAATGCGTAGCCGTATTTCGTCTGCCGTTACGTTGTGAGTTCAAATTCCGCCGAGGTCGACTTTGCCTTTCATCCTTTCGGGGGTCGATAAATTAAGTAACAGTTATGCACTGGGGTCGATGCAATCGGCTTAATACCTATGTCTGTCCTTGTTTGTCCCCTTTGTGTTTAGCCCCATGTGGGTCATAAAGAAATAGGTATTTCAGTCCAGGTTAACCAGACCACATTCTGCATGCAATCAGCAACAGTTCATGGATCAACCGCCTTAATCCATGCCATCAGGAAGTTTATCTTTTAGCTTTGCTCGCAGACTGAATGACTCGCTTCTTTCCACTCCATGTAAAACTGAATCAAGTAAAGGCTTTAATCCTGGCTCTCTCCCATCAATTCCTGATAATTGGTCTGTTTCCTGTTAATGGTTTCTTCTCAGAGCATCTAACTTCCAACAGGATCAGTTCTTTTGTCGCTTTCAGAGCATTGCCAAAACTCGCAGGAACAATGCTGGTGCCATATGCTCTTGGAACTTATCACAGCTTTTACTCTGTGGGCTGAGTTAATTGTTTAATGATGCAGACATGGCTGTGTGGTAAAGATGTCCACTTTATAAATCCATGGTTTCAGGTTCAGTTCCACAGCATGGCATCTTGGGCAAGTATCTCATACTATAAATCTGGCCTGACCAATGCTTTGTGAGGGTATTTAGCATACGGAAACTGTGTGGAAGCCTGTCATTTATAGAAGTGCCTGTGTCTGTGTGTCTGCATGTGTGTGAGTATTTGTAGTTGTGTTTGTGTTTGTTCTCCCCCTATTGCAATGTTGGTTTGCTTATGTCCTTCTCACAGAGCAGTTCAGCAGAAAAGATCGATAGAATACGTACCAGACTTAGAAAGATAAACTCAGTACTAGGATGGACACATTCGACTAAACCTGTCTGGGCAGTGCTCCAGCATGGCCGCAGTCTCATGACTGAGATAGGCAAAAAGAGAATTCTTCACTTTCCTCGTAGTAATTGATATTTATATATATTGAACTTTCTCATTGATTTTGGTGCATCAATAGAAGCTGGCACCAGTTTCTTGGGATTTCGGATATTATTCTATAATGTTTATGGTTTCGCTTATGTTCTTATTTAACCCCTATGTCGGAGGTGAACCAAGAATTACGAGGTTCGGCTTTACTCTGATGCTAATGTAGCTATAAGGAGCTTAGCTATTCTTTTCCTTTTTTACTAGTTCGAGTCCTTGGTCTGCAAACGTTCCTGGATATCTTCAAGAACTGCAGCCGATCCCATTGGCCTGAATAATTATTTGTGTCGTGTACATATTTTTTGGAAACAATATATTGAACGACTAAGTTAATGAGCAAGGTCTGGAAGAGTAGAGACATCAGACTCGCTACCAAATGCAGATTGGTGAATGCATTCGTCTTCCCAGTAGCAACATATGGATGCAAGACCTGGACACTAAAGAAAGCTGACCAGAAGAGAATTAATGCATTCGGGCTTTGGTGTTGGAGAAGACTTTTACGGATTCCATGGACAGTGAGGCTCACCACTGGAGAAGTTCTTAACCAGATCAGGCCAAAAATGTCGCTAGAAGCTAGGATCACCAAGCGTAGAATGGCATATTTCGGTCATATTATGCGGAGAAAATCCCTGGAGAAGGACATCATACTCGGAATGGTCAGTGGCAAGAGATGAAGAGGCAAACCAAGAACCCGCTGGCTTGACACCATCAAGAGTGACACGGGATAGAACTGGCTGGAGAACACTGATCCATCGAGTAACCGAGAGTCGACTTCAACTGAGCGGATAGATAGATAGATAGATAGAAGTTAATTTTAGACATAAATGGATGCATATCAACTCACTATTTTATACTCATATACACAAACAGAGATTTACACAAACATGCATGCTCTTAGAACCACACAATATGCAAATATTTCTTACTTTCCCCCAAAATATAGCTTTAAGTTATAGAAACATCCGATGCACAATACAACAGGCTGGTAGTATTACAATGGTATCTATTATATATGTACGAAAATACATTATGCATTAAGTTGACACTCACAGCAAAATTTCGTTTATATATAGAATCAAATATACTAGCTATACTAACTACAGGCACAGTAGAGTATCTTAGTATAAAAGGTATTATTTGTATATCGGTAAGAACAATTTCTCAAAAATGATTTCTTTGCAGCAAAGTAAAAATGGTAAAACAAAAATTACACGTCAAACATTTGGTAATGGATGGAAGCACTCCATCGCTTACGACGATGAGGCTTCCGGTTGATCTGATCAACGGAACAGCCTGCTCGTGAAATTAACGTGTAAGTGGCTGAGCACTCCACAGACACGTGTACCCTTAACGTAGTTCTCGGGGATATTTTCAGCGTGACACAGAGAGTGACAAGGCCGGCCCTTTGAAATACAGGTACAACAGAAACAGGAAGTAAGAGTGAGAGAAAGTTGTGGTGAAAGAGTACAGCAGGGATCACCACCATCCCCTGCCGGAGCTTCGTGGAGCTTTAGGTGTTTTCGCTCAATAAACACTCACAACGCCCGGTCTGGGAATCGAAACCACGATCCTACGATCGCGAGTCCGCTGCCCTAACCACTGGGCCATTATACCTCCATTTGGTAATAGCGAACAAGCAAAACAGACTACAGTTGCCGAATATACATGATAGAGTTTCCCTTGATGATGTTGGCAAAACGAGACTTGAATCAGAAAGTCATTAACTGTAACAGTTAATGAAGCAGATAAACACGACATAGCTTTGTCTACAATAAAGTCTAAATCAATCTCTGGGTATCTGCTAATTTTGGTGCGAAGACTGCTTTGTGTCCATCGAGGCTATTAAACTATTAAACACACACACACATGCACACACACTACCTATTTCTTAACTACCCACAAGGGGCTAAACATAGAGGGGAGAAACAAGGACGGACAAACGGATTAAGTCAATTATATCGACCCCAGTGCGTAACTGGTACTTATTTAATCGACCTATTTCTTTACTACCCACAAGGGGCTAAACACAGAGGGGACAAACAAGGACAGACAAACGGATTAAGTCGATTACATCAACCCCAGTGCGTAACTGGTACTTATTTAATCGACCTATTTCTTTACTACCCACAAGGGGCTAAACACAGAGGGGACAAACAAGGACAGACAAACGGATTAAGTCGATTATATCGACCCCAGTGCGTAACTGGTACTTATTTAATCGAGCTGTTTCTTTACTACCCACAAGGGGCTAAAGACAGAGGAGACAAACAAGGACAGACAAATGGATTAAGTCGATTATATCGACCCCAGTGCGTAACTGGTACTTATTTAATCGACCTATATCTTTACTACCCACAAGGGGCTAAACACAGAGGGGACAAACAAGGACAGACATAGGTATTAAGTCGATTACATCGACCCCAGTGAGTAACTGGTACTTAATTTATCGACCCCGAAAGGATGAAAGGCAAAGTCGACCTCGGCGGAATTTGAACTCTACACACATACACGCACACACACACACTCATGTACGCGTGCACACACACACACACACACACACATACACGCACACACACATACACGCACACACACACACTCATGCACACACACACACAAAATGCATGTTCTAGTGGCTAGAGCGTTGCACTCATGTTCAAAAGATTGTGGTTCCAATCCCCAGACCAGCATTGTGCTCTTGAGGTGTAAATGGATAATTCTGCGATGGACTACCATCGTACTCAAGGGAATGTTAGCTTGTCAACCTAGTCAGTGGGGGTGACATAATTCAAAAGCTAAAACAATGCAAAGCGCACTGTGACTAGTGGTATGTAACAACATCCGAAACTCAAGTTGATACTGGATACACACACATACGCTTGCCTATGTATCTATGGTTGCATAAGTGTGCGTTTGTGTGCCCATGTGTGTGTGTTTGTGTATGTGTGTGTGTGTGTGTGTGTGTGTGTGTGTGTGTGTGTACCGAAAGTAATGCAAAGGTGATGATAGTTTTGTTATCTACTGACAGAGGTCGCTCAAACTGCACGTATTTATACAGCAACACTTCTCTGGAACACCATCTCTTCTTGTTCTTGATCAGAAGCAAATAATGGGCGCCAAGGAGAAGCAAGATGCTGTCACCGAGTTCTTGACAGAAGAGAGGGGCAGAAGAAATTTAAAGAAAGGCGCAGGAGTGGCTGTGTGGTAAGTAGTTTGCTTACCAACCACATGGTTCCGGGTTCAGTCCCACTACGTGGCATCTTGGGCAAGTGTCTTCTGCTATAGCCTCGGGCCGATCAATGCCTTGTGAGTGGATTTGGTAGACGGAAACTGAAAGAAGCCTGTCGTATATGTGTCGCATATGTGTATATATATGCGTGTGTGTATGTGTTTGTGTGTCTGTGTTTGTCCCACTAGCATTGATTGACAACCGATGCTGGTGTGTTTATGTCCTTGTCACTTAGCGGTTAGGCAAAAGAGACCGATAGAATAAGTACTGGGCTTACAAAGAATAAGTCCCGGGGTCAATTTGCTTGACTAAAGGTGGTGCTCCAGCATGGCCACAGTCAAATGACTGAAACAAGTAAAAGAGTAAAAGAGTAAAGGGAAATCAGTTTTGAAGAGGAGCCACACAGGAGATCATAATTTACGCTTCAGCCCTGAACAGAAGAATTGTCTGTAGACAGACAAGTAACGGTTCGTCGTAAGCTTGGTGCAGTGTGGTCACCATGCATTATTGATGTTGGTGGAAGACTTTGCGGTTACAGAAAGTATGTGCAAAATGAGTTCCTTGGAGATAAGGATGGATCTCTCTTCTACTCTGCTAGAATCCTTTGAAGCCAATAGCAGTGGTGACGAGGAAATCGTGGATTGCCCAGCCACTGTGTAGTATTGCGATATAACAAACTATATGTATGAGAATTTATACATAAAAACAAAGCATATAAATGTGTACATGCATGGATCTTAAATACTGCTCACATACTCACATACATGCAAAAAATATCCTGTTGATGTTTATGAAATTCCAATGGGGAAGTCTTGGATCTTGGTTAGGAACCATCTCTTTCTGTGTTAGGAAGAAAGCTTGAAATACATATTTCTTTACTACCCACAAGGGGCTAAACACATAGAGGACAAACAAGGACAGACAAATGGATTAAGACGATTATATCGACCCCAGTTCGTAACTGGTACTTATTTAGTCGACCTCGGACGAATTTGAACTCAGAACGGGAAGATGGACGGAATACCTATTTCTATTTCTTTACTACCCACAAGGTGCTAAACACACAGAGGACAAACAAGGACAGACAAACGGATTAAGTCGATTATATCGACCCCAGTGCGTAACTGGTACTTAATTCATCGACCCCGAAAGGATGAAAGGCAAAGTCGACCTCGGCGGAATTTGAAATCAGAACGTAAAGACAGACGAAATACCTATTTCTTTACTACCCACTAGGGGCTAAACACAGAGAGGACAAACAAGGACAGACAAACGGATTAAGCCGATTATGTCAACCCTAGAGTGTAACTGGTACTTATTTAATCGACCCTGAAAGGATGAAAGGCAAAGTCAACCTCGGAGGAAATTGAACTCAGAACGGGAAGATGGACCAAATACCTATTTCTATTTCTTTACTACCCACAAGGGGATAAACACAGAGAGGACAAACAAGGACAGACAAACAAACGGATTAAGTCGATTATATCGACTCCAGTGCATAACTGGTACTTATTTAATTGACCCCGAAAGGCTGAAAGGCAAAGTCGACCTTGGCGGAATTTGAACTCAGAACATAGCAGCAGATGAAATACCTATTCTTTATTTCCTACAAGGGGCTAAACACAGAGAGGACAAACAAGGACAGACAAACGGATTAAGTCGATTATATTGACCCCAGTGCGTAACTGGTACTTATTTAATCGACCTATTTCTTTACTACCCACAAGGGGCTAAACACAGAGGGGACAAACAAGGATAGACAAACGGATTAAGTCGATTATATTGACCCCAGTGCATAACTGTGTAACTAGTACTTATTTAATCGACCCCGAAAGGATGAAAGGCAAAGTCGACCTCGGCGGAATTTGAACTCATAATGTAACGGCAGGCGAAATACCGCTAAGCATTTCGCCCGGCGCGCTAACGTTTCTGCCATAAAACTGTATACATCCATACATGTACATCACATGCACTTATGTACATTCGTCCATAACACATAACTCATACTCTGCTCTGTTTTTATTGTTAATTACTTAACATTGTTTCTCCATATATGTTAACGACACATCTGGTGATTGATCTTGAAAAGCAGCTGGTTCCGTTAAATCAATGCCGTTCTTTCTCAGCAAGCACTCATGATACAATACGCCTGCTTCTACCATTTCTATTCTTTGTATTAGTTTAGAACTATCAATGCTAGAATACTTCAATTTACCATCTGATGTCCCGATGTAAGAATTTTCCGTTTCGTCCACAGATCTCCAGCAGTTATTTTATATTTGTTAAACAATGTTATTCCACCCCCACTTCTTGATATAAGGAACGGCACTTATCTGCAGTTTAGCTGTGCAGTAGTCTTGATAGTATTTCTAAATTAACACATCAATTATCATTGTTAAAAGTGAATATTTCTCCCATAGAAACACACTTTGGTATACACAATGAAATAGGAGTGGCTGTGTGGTAAGTATCTTGCTTACCAATCACATGGTTCCGGGTTCAGTCCCACTGCATGGCACCTTGGGCAAGTGTCTTCTACTATAGCCTCGGGCCGACCAAAACCTTGTGAGTGGATTTGGTTGACGGAAACAGAAAGAAACCCATCGTATATATGTATATATATATATATGTATGTGTATATGTTTGTGTGTGTGTGTGTGTTTGCCCCCTTCCCCCAACATCGCTTGACAACCGATGCTGGTGTTTACGTCCCCGTAACTTAGTGGTTCGCCAAAAGAGACCGATAGAATAAGTACTAGGCTTACAAAGAATAAGTCCTGGGGTTGATTTGCTCGACTAAAAGGTGGTGCTCCAGCATGGCCACAGTCAAATGACTGAAACAAGTAAAAAGAGTAAAAAGAGTAATGATTCCCGTGGCTTTACAGGGGACGGATGTGAGGAGAATTGTGATTCTTTAAACGTCATCATCTTCATCGTTCTCATTGTATTTCCACAAAAAAACCACCATCAGCATCATCGTGATAATAAATTTCTTCCTCATTTGGTATAAGGTCACCATTTTTTAGATGAGGGGACAAAGCGATTACACGACTATATTAATCCCAATTTCTTGACTGATAATCATATATATTAATACACACACACACACACATATGTCGTCTTACGGTAGCACCCCACCATGGCTAAGGTCTAATGATTGAAACAAGTAAAAACATAGTGGCTGTGTGGTAAGTAGCTTGTTTACCAACCACATGGTTCCAGGTTCAGTCCCACTGTGTGGCATCTTAGGCAAGTGTCTTCTACTATAGCCTCAGGCTGACCAATGCCTTGCGAGTGGATTTGGTAGACAGAAACTGAAAGAAGCCTGTTGTATATATATATATATATGAGTGTGTGTGTGTTGTGTGTTTGTGTTTGTCCCCCTAGCATTGCTTGACAACCGATGCTGGTGTGTTTACGTCCCCCGTCACTTAGCAGTTCGGCAAACGAGACCGATAGAATAAGTACTAGGCTTACAAAGAATAAGTCCCGGGGTCGATTTCCTTGACTAAAGGTGGTGCTCCAGCATGGCCACAGTCAAAATGACTGAAACAAGTAAAAGAGAGAGAGAGAGAGATAAGCGCAGGCATGGCTGTTGGGTAAGAAGCTTTGCTTCCCAACCATATGGTTCGGAGTTCTTGTTACTCCCTGGGCAACAAACTACTTCAACAGGATTGACTGCAGAGACGGGACTAGGAATTACTAGGAAGGGAGTCTAAAATAAACTAGCATTAATGCTAGTGGCAGTGCCCCAGTATGGTCCAGCCTCTGGCTGAGAGACCAGTAATGGAATAACAGAATAATAGGATGTCACTATTATGCTTTTCAGCATGCACCTTTAGGCTGAGAATAATTTATACAAAGAACTTGCCCTTGTTGGCCAAGGCTATAATAAATATGCGAGACTCCTTGACTGTCTGTAGGTCGTATTTCTTCTCTTGCATCATCATCATCATCGTTCAGCATCCGCTTTCCATGCTAGCATGGGTTGGACGGTTCAACTGGAGTCTGGGAAGCCAGAAGTCTGCACCAGTCTCCAGTCTGATCTGGCAATGTTTCTACGGCTGGATGCCCTTCCTAACGCCAATCACTCCGAGAGTGTAGTGGGTGCTTTTTACATGCCACCTGCACAGGTACCAGAGAAGGCTGGCAAATGGCTATGATCAGATGGTGCTTTTTACGTGCCACCGGCATGGGGGCCAGGCGAGGCTGGCAACGTCCACGATCGGATGGTGCTTTTTACGTGCCACCGGCACGAGGCCAGTCGGGGCGACGCAAGAAAAGTATTAATTCACAAAGAAGTTATTTACATGGGATAAAGCTTGTCATTCCTTTCCAAAATATGTGTATTTTTCCTGCAGCTGTCGTTGAAGCAGGAGCTGAGCATCAGCTCCATGAATCTCCGTGGTGAAGGAAGACCAACAAGCACCGTGAACACTGCTGTTTATTTTTGTGATAAACGTATAAACAAACACTAATTCTTTCCCATTTGTTTAGTGGTATTTACAGCCTGTAGAGTACATATAATCACATTCTTATTCAAAGATAATTGGTTTTTTAAAAAAACAAATTTTGTATCATTAAAAAAACATTTTGTTGGATATCTATTCTTATTTTCATTGAGGTACTGCCCAATTATAAACTAGGTATTTTGTAGTGATTTTTGCATGCGTGTGTGTGTGTTGTGTGTGTGTGTGTGCAGGTGTGTGTGTAACTATGCATGTGAATGAGTGTGTGAGAGAGAGAGAGAAAGAGTGAATTTGTGTGAGTATGAATGTAAGTAATTTGTATATATGTATGCATGCATATAGTATATAAATGTGTGTGCATAAGCACACACACACATATGTATACACACACACAGATATATATACATATTTAGTGTGTATGTAGTCTGTATGTATGTATATATATGTGTGTTTGTGTATACATATATATTGGCATATATTTATATAAATATGTGTGCATATGC
The DNA here is from genome assembly GCF_006345805.1 of Octopus sinensis. NCBI lineage: Eukaryota > Metazoa > Mollusca > Cephalopoda > Octopoda > Octopodidae > Octopus > Octopus sinensis. The sequence continues at coordinate 31,532,426 of NC_043017.1, read as the reverse complement.
ACACACACACACATATGTATATGCACACACACACAGATATATATACATATTTAGTGTGTATGTATATATATGTGTTTGTGTATACATATATATATATATATATATATATTGGTATATATTTATATAAATATGTTATGTATGTGTGTCTCAGTAAATTTGAAAGAAGAGATGTTGTGTTTTTTGGAATTAAAAGAAGCAACTCATGGCACTGATATAAAAAAAAATATGCTTGACAGAGCCTTAACAAGTGCTCTGGCATTCCACTGAATGAACTTGTCAGTGTTCCAACAACTGCCGTTCCTGTAAAGATTGGTTAAAAAGCAAGATTAATTGCACTTATGAAAAGTGAACCCAGATTCCCAGAGTTTCTCCCTGTGCATTGTATTATTCATCATGAACACCTTGTAGCCAGATACTTCAAATAGGGAGATGTAATGAAACCTGTACTTAAAATTGTGAATTCCATATTTTTAAATCGGAAGACACACGGACAGTTCAGAAATTTTATTGAAGAACTGGAATTTGAAGATAGACCCAGTGATGTATCTTTATACTGCATTGCGAGATGGCTATCAAGCATCAAAATCCTGAGTGGGTTTATAGATCTGTTGGGGCCTATTATTACTTTTCTTTAAGAGTAAAGAACCGATTTCCAACTGGAAAATGATAAATGGATGTGAAATATGCTGCTCATTACTGTTATAATGAACCAAGTGCAAACTCCCGGCTTGGCACACCAGGGAAAGAATAAGATTATTCTGAACTTTCTCTGACGGGTTTTAGCTTTCAGAATAAAATAAAATCTTTTCAGTGAGACATATTGCCAAGAATTTTCAGCCACTTTCCCAATCTCAAAGAGTATATGCATTCCCTGATATTGCAATAGAAGACCAACCCTTTTGTTACCGTAATTATTTTTTGAGATGCTCTGTATTTCATTCAATTAATTCTAAATACAACAAAGAATTTAAAGCTAGTGTTAGGAACATAAATTGTGACTAAAGTTTGGTGGAAGATTTTAAGTGAATATTTATGAAAACAAGACATTTGTATTACAGAGCCAGAGGCAGTTTTGGCCGGGTTGGTATCAAAACGGTTAATTAGGAGAATACAAACATAAACTACCATGACTGCTTGACAATTTCCTGGCCAGGAATTTGACAACTTGCAGAAGATGAAGCACTGTTTTATCCCTCTGGAAAATACTTTTATGGTTGATGTGGTCGAAGATGGTTGTACAATTCTTAAACCTCTAATCACAGAATCATCTGGTGTGCGAATGAAACTGATGAAATTACAGGAGGACTTGGGTCTAAAGATGATCTATAAATCCCAGTCTACTACTGATTTTTGGAAACAAGTTTCAGGAATAAGAGTGGCTGTGTGATAAGTAGCTTGCTTACCAGCCACATGGTTCTGGGTTCAGTCCTACTGTGTGGCACCTTGGGCAAGTGTCTTCTACTATAGCCTCAGGCCGACCAAAGCTTTGTGAGTGGATTTGGTAGACAGAAACTGAAAGAAGCCCACCGTATATATGTATGTATGTGTATATATATATATATATATGTATATATGTGTGTGTGTGTTTGTGTGTCTGTGTTTGTTCCCCCAACATCACTTGACAACCAATGCTGGTGTGTTTACGTCCTCGTAACTTAGTGGTTTGGCAAAAGAAACCAATAGAATAAGTTCTAGGCTTACAAAGAACAAATCCTTGGGTCGATTTGCTCGACTAAAGGTGGTGCTCCAGCATGGCCTCAGTCAAAAATGACCGAAACAAGTAAAAGAGTAAGCAAAATATCCTGAACTGAAGAAAACTTGTTGTGTCACTCGTCTCAATTTTCAACACTGTCTACAGCCATGAATCATTGTACCCTGTAAAGAAATTTGTACACCTGAGGCACTGTGCAAACCTTACCAACCATCACCTGACAGAACTAATTCGTAGAGCACTGACTACTTACCAGTAGCTTACAGCCAGGACGGAATTCCACAAGACCTCAATTAGCAATAAGAAAAAAAAAAAGAACTAGCATTTTGTTGGATACTATGACAAAGGTTCCTGTTGATGTGATTAAAATTTATATGATTTTATGAAAATAAGACATTTGTATTTTAGATTTGTTTTATAAAATCTTTCAGTTTCTGTCTACCAAATCCACTCACAAGACTTTGGTCAGCCCGCGGCTATAGTAGAAGACACTTGCCCAAGAAGCCACGCAGTGGGACTGAACCCGGAACCATGTGGTTGGAAAGCAAGCTACTTACCACACAGCCATGCCTGTGCTTATGCGACAGGCTTCTTTCAGTTTCCATCTATCAAATCTACTCACAAATCTTTGGTTGGTCCTAGGCCATAGTAGAAGAAATTTGACCAAGGTGCATCACAGTGGGGATGAACCCAGAACCATGTGGTTGGTAAGCAAGCTACTTACCACACATCCCACTCTTATGCCTGAAACTTGTTTCCACAGTCTGCTTGTGGAATTAAATTACAAGTGGCTGAGTACTCCACAGACATGCATGTAGTTCTCGGGGAGATTCGGTATGACACAAAGAAAGCGACAAGGCCGGCCCTTTCAAATACAGATATTACTCATTTTTGCCAGTTGAATTCACTGGAGTAACATAAAATAAAGTGTCTTGCTGAGTGCTGCTGGGAATTGAACTCACTGACTTATGATTGTGAGCTGAATGATCTAACCACTTAGCCATGCACCTTCACAAACAAGCAATAAATAGCAGCTTTAGTAGACTGATATGTGTTGCATTGTCTGTTTGTCTTGCAAAAAAGCCTACTTTAATAAGAAATTGATTAAAACTATCTCTAATTTTATAGGTTTGCTTTTTTCTGTATATAATTTTCCCCCAAGTTTTAACCAGATATTAACTAAGATATATATATAAATACCATATACATACATACATACATACATACATACATATATACATACATCATCATCATCATCGTTTAGCATCCGCTTTCCATGCTAGCATGGGTTGGACAGTTCAACTGGGGTCTGGGAAGCCAGAAGACTGCACCAGGCCCAGTCTGATCTGGCAAGGTTTCTACGGATGGATGCCCTTCCTAACGCCAACCACTCCATGAGTGTAGTGGGTGCTTTTTACGTGCCACTGGCACAGGTGCCAGACGAGTCTGGCAAACGGCCACGATCGGAGGGTGCTTTTTATGTGCCACCGGAATGGGGGCTAGGCGAGGCTGGCAACGGCCACGAACGGTTGGTGCTTTTTACGTGCCACCGGCACGAGGCCAGTCAAGGTGGTGCTGGCAACAGCCGCGTTCAGATGGTTCTCTTACGTGCCACCGGCACTGGTATCTCAGCTGCAATTTCCATTGATAGATTTCACATGTCAAAATGTGACCTCGTGTGTACCGTTGGCGATTTTTTTTCCTCTGTCTTCCCTTCTCTGGATCTTTCCCTCTCCTATGTTTCTGACGAAGGGCTCCGCTTGAAACGTTAAACCCTCCTTCTTTCCTTCTTTCCTGAGCGTCCAATAATACTATATTTGTTCCACGTCCTAGTGTTGTTGTGTTTTTTTTGTGCTTTCTTGTTTTGATTAACTTTATATATATATATATATATATATATATATTATATATATATATATATATATATATATATGTGTATATATATACACACACATTTTATCATTAATTAAAGTCTTAGGGTAGCAAGAATATTTATTGGAAAAATTCTTAGTTACCAGTGGTCTAGTGAGAAGGAAAAGATTAGTCAATAGACTATATATTATTCAGAGAAGAATAGAGTGTACATTCAAACACAAAAGATATACCCAAAGAATAGGATATCTGACTCGCTAGAAAGAGCAGTTAAACTCCAGGCCACTAATTCTTGTAATTCCAAAATTTTCAATCACTTTCAGAATTACAACAATTAGTGGCTTAGAGTTTAACTGCTGTTTCTAGTGAGTCAGATATCCTATTCTTTGGGGTCTCTCTTTTGTGTTTGAATCTACACCGTATTCTTCTATCTATCTATCTATCTATCTATCTATCTATCTATCTATCTATCTATATATATATATATATATATATGTGTGTGTGTGTATGTATATTTATAAGTATGTATGTATTTATGTATGTATGTATTTTCGTTTTAACTTTTATTTTTGACAGTCAAATTTTATGTAACTGAAATGCTAATCCACAAAATTTTTCTTTAAGTGTTTCTGTAATATAAAATATGCTAAAACGTTTGGTATGTAAGCTGAAACTAATAGAATTTAAAATTTTAAAATCCTGCATTCATGAATAAATGCTATTGCATGCATACAAAATGTGCACGTAACAATTAGAATTCTGTTACTGGTGCAATTCAGATGGAAGCACAGTTTTAATGCCCTGTAATTCATTTTCTGTTTTTGGTCTTCAATTCTTGTTTTTCTTTTGATTTTGTGTTCTGTTAACTCTATTTCATACAATTTTCCAAAAACCATCTAATTCTAATTTTTTATAAACTAACTCCTAAAATTCTTAATGTTTCAAATGTTTTGCAGATGCTTTACTTAATGTTTTTAAATGTGAACATTATGAACACATTGTTTGTCTATCTCATAATTTCAAATTAATTTTCGAAATGGAAATTTTGAAATTTAAGCAAGCGTTTGTGCATGCGAGCAGCCAAAAATGTTAACTGCTCGTTTCATTCGCAAATTTTTGTGTACATACTCTCTCTTTTTAAATTTTGATTTAAAAAATTAATTTGAAATTATCAGCTTAAACCAATGACACATGTATAATGTCCACATTTAAAGATGTTGGTTTTTAGAAATGCAAACAAATCTCAAACTTGAAGGATTTTTGGAGGGATATTAAAAATATAATTTTTTTGTTTGTTTTATAAACTTGTATGGGACAGAGTTAGTTACTCTTTTACTCTTTTACTTGTTTCAGTCATTTGACTGAGGCCATGCTGGAGCACCGCCCTTAGTCGAGCAAATCGAACCCGGGACTTATTCTTTGTAAGCCCAGTACTTATTCTATCGGTCTCTTTTGCCGAACCACTAGGTGACGGCTACGTAAACACACCAACATCAGTTGTCAAGCAATGCTAGGGGGACAAGCACAAACACATAAACATAGACGCACACACATATATATACATATATACAACGAGCTTCTTTCAGTTTCCGTCTACCAAATCCACTCACAAGGCTTTGAGCGGCCCGAGGCTATAGTAGAAGACACTTGCACAACATGCCACGCAGTGGGACTGAACTTGGAACCATGTGGTTGGTAAGCAAGCTACTTACCACACAGCCACTCCTGCACCTATGTCTGTCTGTTTAAATTTTAATTTTAAAAATTAATTTGAAATTATGAGCTTAAACAAATGACACATTTATAATGTTCACATTTAACGATGTAGATTTTTAGAAATGCAAAAAAATCTCAAACTTTAAGGATTTTTGGAGGGATATTAAAAATATAATTTTTTTTTGTTTGTTTTATAAACTTGTATGGGACAGAGTTAGTTACTCTTTTACTCTTTTACTTGTTTCAGTCATTTGACTGCGGCCATGCTGGAGCACCGCTTTTAGTCGAGCAAATCGACCCCGGTACTTATTCTTTGTAAGCCCAGTACTTATTCTATCGGTTTCTTTTGCCGAACCGCTAAGTGACGGGGACGTAAACACACCAGCATCAGTTGTCAAGTGATGTTGGGGGGACAAACACAGACACACAAACACACACACACATATATATATATACATATATACGACAGGCTTCTTTCAGTTTCTGTCTACCAAATCCACTCACAAGGCATTGGTCGGCCCGGGGCTATAACAGAAGACACTTGCCCAAGATGCCACGCAGTGGGACTGAACCCGGAACCATGTGGTTGGTAAGCAAGCTACTTACCACACAGACACTCCTGTTCGTTTAAATTCTAAAGGCTGAAGCAATGTTTTCATAATTGAGAATGTGGTGAGAGCATGTGTACGCATATGTATATATGTGCATGTGTATTTTTTTTTATTTCATCTAGTTTCAGCTCATGAGCTGTGGCCATGCTGGGGCACCGCCATTTGGTGTTGCTACATAATAATTCTTCACGAATGCTTTTTAGCAATTGACATTTGGTGCATGAGAGAGTTTGATGCAGCTGCCCTCATCTGCACCTCCTGCCACGAAGTTGGTTCATCTGGGACACCTGACAGGAAGAGGTCCAGCTTTATTTTGAAGACACCTATATCCACCCCATGCAGGTCTCTCAAGTCCTTCGGGAGGATATTGAAGAGCTGTGGATCTCTGAAGCCCGGGCTATCGCAGTATCTTGTCCTACATCTTGATGGCAAATTTGGAGTCCTTGGCATTATGGAGTGGCGCCCGGTTCTAGTGTTTGTGTAACTCTCGATGGCAAAGTTTGGGACAAGTCCTTCCAGGATCTTCCAGATGTATACTATGGTATATCTTTTTCACCTACGCTTTAAGGAATAGAGTCTTAATCTCTTGAGTCTTTCCCAATAACTTGTGTGCCTGTATTTCATGATATGCACACAGACTATGACGAATGGTTTAGGAAATTGTTTCACAGTTAAGTGAGAGAAAGTTTGATCACACAATATATCACCCTAGGCAAGTGTTTTCTACTATAAGTGCAGGCTGACCCCAGATTTGTGGCAGAAGTTAGTTAAACAGATACTATGAAGAAAACAATCAGATGCCTGATATCTCTAGTTCAATAACCTATGATACAATGTCACACATTGTATCATACTTATGAAGCCTGAGGATACATATTAAAGATACAAACTTCTATGGAATACACAGCCATTAAACAACTCTAGAGTTTAATACGTAAGACAGTGGTTCTATTGATTGAAAAACTGGAAAATTCATAATCGAAGTGGATACAGGATCCTCGTATTTCATATTTATATGTTAAAACGTAGCCTTTGTTTCACCAATTTGCAGCATTTTGAACAAAAGTTTACCAAAGTCAGTTCCTAATTGACGTAGAACTGGATTCCCTTGACTCCAACACACAAGGCAGCGTATCAACGATTTTATTTCAACAAGCAGATATCTGATAATGTTAAAGATGCCAAGGGAAATATGAAAATATGAGTTTGGGTACTTTGCCTGAGCACACCGTTGTGTCGTTTACTTCCAAACTAATGGAGAAACCGGTTCTTGTGATTTAGGATTATATCAAAGCGGATAGGAAGGAGAAATGTGTTTAGGATGGGGAAACAATATTATTTGAAAGGAAAGTCATCTCAAACACAATATACTTATGTGTGCGTTTGTATGTGATTGAAATTAGGTGTGAATGGTGAGGGCGTGTATATAAGTGTATGCCCCTTGCCTTGATGTATATATGTGTGTGTGATTATGCATGTGTTTCTGTGTGGGATATATGTAGAATGTATCTTATTCTATCTATCTATCTGTCAGTCTGTCTGTCAGTCTGTCTGCCTATCTGTCTTTCTCTCTCTCTACTCTCTCTCTTTCTTTCTCTGTTTCTTTCTCTCTCTCTCTCTCTCTACTCTCTCTTTCTCTCTCTCTCTCTCTATATATATATATATACATATATATACACACATACATGCACACATTTATATCTATTAATTTCACTTTCTATATACATATCTACTCTCTCTCACTTCCGCTCTGTGTGTGTATGTGTATGTATATATATATATATATATATATATATATATATATATATACATACATACATACATACATACATATACTCACACACACACACAGACACATATATACATATATACATACATGTATAAATGTATATAAATATGTGTATGTGTGTGTGTATGTGTATATATATATAATATATATATATATATTATATATATATATATATACATACATGTATATATATATATATGTGGTGTGTGTATATATATATATATATGTGTGTGTATGTATAAAATTCTTTATGCAGGATTTAACACGTGTGTATATGAATATGATTGAATTCCTTCCCACCTCGTTTCCCACGCCAACCACCAGTACGTGCCTAGGATAAAAGACAAAGCAGATCCGTTGATGTTTCAAATCAGAAGTGATGGTTATGCATTTAGCCAAGTGCCTTCCTTCCTATTTCAATCATTCTAATAATCTGTTGCTATTCAGGCATTGACGATGTTGTGGTTGTTGCTGATTAGCCTCAGATCAACACTAATTGAGTAACCTCACGTTCAAAAGGCTCTAAGCCACAGTAATCCCATCGAAAATCGTTTTTCGGGAATGAGGAGATTAAATAGAATGTGTTGTGAAGTAGGTTTCAGTTGTCCGCACCTTGAGTTCAAATCATGTATAGGTCAATTTTTCCTTTCATTCATTTGAGGGTTATTAAATAAAGCACCAAACTCATGCTGCCTTAGTGCCCTCCCCCCCCCCCAGGTTGTCACAGTGCCTCCATCCTCAAGCTGCTACAGCGTTCTTGCTTTTGATTATTAACAGGGCTCTTACACTTTAGCAGTTGCAGTTAGGGTGTCCCTCTAGAGCAGTGATGACCAATATATTTCCCCATGTGCCCAAGGCCCCACTAGAACATTCCAGAAAAATGTCTGCATCATTAGTGGTTGGAAAAAGCAATTTCATTTTTAATTTTTGACTAGCAGTATCGCCCAGCATTGCTTGGGTTTGTAAGGGAAATAACTATATAAGCATTTTTAGAGATGTAAAGTATAATAGCCATCTCAATATGGCTAACCACAAAGGGGGGAGGTGATACTGTAGCTTTTTACGTTCTGAGATTTAATAATAAATTTTTAGAGAGTTACTTCCCTTATATATGCCAAAAATGCATTAAAAATGGGAAAAATTGATGGTAATTTTTTTTTTAAATTGTAGACTCATTGTAAACGCGCGCTAATACCCAGAAGGGCTCGATATGAATCACGACTATAAGATACCCGGTTTTGGTTAAACTGCACCGCAAAATGTGGGAGTAGTTAGGAATCTAAATCGTAGGAGACAGACAGCACACAACCTCTCTTTTATATATAAAGATTACTGATTAAGGTGGTAAGGTGGCAAAATCGTTATCACACTGGACAAAGTTCTTAGCGGCATTTCATCCATCCTCACATTCTCGTTTCAAATGTCACTGAAGTTGACTTTGCTTTTCATCCTTCTGGGGTCGATAAAATAAGTACCAGTTGAAGACTGGTTGATGTTGTTGACTGTGCTCTCCTCCAGATGTGCTAGCCTTGTGTCAATATTTGAAATCAATATTTCATAATCAATATCTATGTAAACCACCTCGAGGAATGTGAAGACGCAGGCTGGAAAGCGGAACATTTTCCTATCGAAGTCGGATGTAGAGGGTTTGTTGGACACAGCGTGAGATGACTGTTGTTATTGCTAGGCCTAACTCATCGTAATGTCAATACCACCATGACCGATATCCAATCTACAGTGGAGAAGGCTAGCCACTAGATTTGGTTAAAAAGAGACGATGAGCGATGGCTAGAAGGATATAGAGTTTAACTTCATAACCAGCTGATCTAGCAAGCGGGGCCTCATATCAGTGAGGGGGGCCGGTGTGCATTGATGCTGTCGAGAGGTAGGCCACAAAACAGCGCGCATTCTCTCCTGATGACCCCATACACTTGCTGGCTTCCGGTATACGGAGATTTTGACTGGTAGCACTTGCATGTGCAAGTTGTTTGCAAGACATATATATTATTATATATTTTATTCCTTTATTCTTTTACTTGGTTCAGTCATTTGACTGCGGCCATGCTGGAACACTGCCTTTAGTCGAACAAGATGACCCCAGGACTTATTCTTTGTAAACCTGGTACTTATTGTATCAGTCACTTTTGCCAAACCACTAGGTTACGGGACGTAAATGCACCAGCATCGGTCAACAAGCAATGGTGGGAGGACAAACACAGACACGCAAATACATACATATATCCATCCATCCATCCATCCATCCATCCACACATACATATATACATACATACATACATACATACATACATACATACATATATACATACATACATACATACATACATACATACATACATACATACATACATACATTCATTCATATATATATGATGAGCTTCTTTCAGTTTTGTCTGCCACATCCACTCACAAGGTTTTGGTCAGCCTGAGGCTATAGCAGAAGACACTTGACCAAGGTGCTATGCAGTGAAACTGAACCCAGAATCATATGGTTCAGAAGCGTAGCTTCTTACCATACAGCCACTCCTGTGCATATATATATATATATATATATATATATATATATATTTATATATGTGTGTGTGTGTGTGTATGTACTACTAATATAGGATGAATTTTTTACAGAAAAAATTTCATCAAAAACAGTGGCAGCATATTAAAATACCTTAAAAGGCTAAAATTATAAACAGCTTATAAACAAGGGCAAATTTTCTTTTGCCCTTGTTTATAAGTTGTATATATATATATATACACACACACATGCACACCATACCCATAGCAGCTATGTATCAATGTCCACCAGAAAAACCCTACCCATGGTACTGTGGTCAATATGATTCCTCTTTAGTCGTCAGTAAATTCTCATATGGGGTGCATATGCAGAGCCTACCCTTACTGTCGTATGGCCTATGTCGTGTCTAAAATTACTCCTTCTGTCACATACCCTGACTACCCCCACTTAATTTATCAACTGCTTCTTGAACTAACAATATATTTACTTCATGCACTCCAAATACCTTCCAATTTTTATGGAAACTCATAGACCAATGATCAGAACACTCTCTAATTACATAAAATACCCTCAAGATATCTACTCGATACTCTCAACAGAATAGAATATAAATTTCAAATTTTGGCACCAGGCCAGCAATTTCTGAGCGGGGGTAAGTCTGTTAGAATGACTCCTGTGCTCAACTGGTACTTTGCCTTTCATCTCAAAAGGATGAAAGGCGAAGATAACCTTAGCAGAATTTGAACTCAGAACAGTATGCTAATGGTACTGCCATCTCACCATCTTACCAGAAGTAATTGTAGCAGTTCTAAATTTTGGCACATGGATGACAATTTCAGGGAAGGGACAAGTCTATTAGCAGACTCCCCTGGCTTCTGTGCCGATGGCACGTAAAAAGCATCAGCCAATCGTGGCTGTTGCCAGCCTCCCCTGGCACCTGTGCCGGTGGCACCTAAATAGCACCCACTACACTCACGGAGTGGTTGGCGTTAGGGAGGGGATCCAGCTGTAGAAGAAACACTGCCAGATCAAGATTGGAGCCTGGTGCAGCCTCCTGGCTTCCCCAGACCCCGGTCGAACTGTCCAACCCATGCTAGCATGGAAAACGGACGTTAAGCGATGGTGATGAAAGGCAAAGTGAACCTTGGCAGAATTTGAAATCAGAAAATATACAAGAAAAGTTCTGCTAAGCATTTCGCCTGGCATGCTTACAATTCCACCAGCTCACTACCATTCAACAGAACAGAATATTATGTAATCTTTCAAAGAACAAGGCTTTGGATATCAAAGAAGTTAGCATTATCATTTAATAGAATTCAACGATTCTTCAGGATATCTCTCTCTATATAAACGGCAGTTTGTCTGTGCGTGTTTCTGTGTGTCTGTTTTCTCGTA
>NC_043017.1:31515802-31518302 GCF_006345805.1 Octopus sinensis | reverse complement strand
ATTTTTAGCAGGTCATTTCCTGCCAATCACTTCACAGCTAGACTAAACACGGCTACGTATCACTCTCTAAACTTATTTATTCATAATCCAAGATGTATTGTTCACAGCGCTACTAATTATTGGTGGGGGCGTTAACCTGACCATAAGTAGTTTTCCGCAATATTATTATTATCAGTCATCGGATTGGTGGTGGTGGTGGTCGTGGTCGGGGAGGAAAGCGGGAAGGTGAAGACATAATCGAATCCTGAGGATTTTGTTAAAGAAACTGCGAAAGGCCGTACAAAGCATATTTGCAAGATACTGGAAACGTTTCTGGTCTCAGACAGGTGGCTTAATTTTATATGGACATAGAAAAGTGCACACGAAGTTGTCGATGTCATTGTCGCTGTTGCCATCGTAACCATCATCATCATCAACATCATCATCGTCATCATCATCATCAACATCATCCTCATCATCATCATCAACATCATCATCATCATCATCATCATCCTCATCGTCATCATCATCATCACCATCATCATCATCATCATCATCGTTTAACATTCGCTTTCCATGCTAGCATGGGTTGGACGATTTTGACTGAGGTCTGGTGAACCAGATAGCTGTACCAGGCTCCAATCTTGATCTGGGCGAGTCTCTACAGCTGGATGCCCTTCCTAATGCCAACCACTCGAAGTGCGTAGTGGGTGCTTTTACGTGCCACTGGCACGGGGGCCAGTCAGGCAGTACTGGCAATGACCTCGCTCGAATGTTTTTTCACGTGCCACCAGTATGTAGGTATGTATGTATGTATGTATGTATGTATGTATGTATTTATCTGTCTTTTTCTCTCTCACCATGATAGATCACTAGCCACTAAACCTTTTTTATTTTCTATCCCATTTTATTTTCTCTCCCTGTATATTTCTGTGTTCCTTTCTGTTGAAGAGCGTAGGCTCGAAATATAAAAGACCTTCTCGCTTCCCAGGAGTTAAACTAATACATCTGTTTGTTGTTTACACAACTGTCTTTGTCTTTTGTTTTTTTTTTCTAAATTCTCACTATATATATATATACATATATATATATATATATGTATGTATATATATATATGTATGTATATATGTATATGAGTGTAAGACAGAATCCCCTTGGACAAAAGACCCATAGTTATATTTTTTTATTATTTTTTGTCTTTTTCACCTTTTCTTTGTTTCAGTCATTAGACTGAGGCCACGCTGGGGCACCACCTTGAAGTATTTTTAATTGAACGTATATCAACTCCAGAATTTTTTCCCCCTTTTAGTTTGTTGCAGTTATTAGACTGCAGTGATGTTGGGTCACCATCTTGAATAATTTTTGGTGGCAGAAATTTCAGCATTTTAAGATAAATATTTAAAGTCTTTTATTTTCTTCTCTCAGCGCTTACAGATTAATGAGAATAAGTTGACCTTCTGAACTTTCTCCAGCTGTTGAAGGTCTAACAGAATTATGGCGCCGAAGGCTGGCTAGCCATTCAAATTACTTCTTATAGTTTTGATGCTTCTACACATTTCTTGAAGTAAATGCTTTCCCTTTTGTTAGAATTCAAACAATATGGACATTGAATCTTGTGTTCTGTTACTCTATTGGGTTGTCCAGAAAGTGCGTGCCAATTTTTAAAGGAAAGAAAAAGGTCAATAAATACTTGCCATTACATTTTTAATCAACCAAATATGAAACATTTTGTTGCACAATACATCTCCATCTTTCCTTTAACTTGAAAATACCCTCTTTCAAATATTGAGGTGGTTTCATAGCAAATGACTGGCCCTCGTGCTGGTGGCATGTAAAAAAGCACCCACTACACTCTCGGAGTGGTTGGCATTAGGAAGGGCATCCAGCTGTAGAAAACTTGCCAGATCAGATTGGAGCCTGGTGCAGCTTTCTGGCTCACCAGTCCTCAGTCAATCCATCTAACCCATGCCAGCATGGAATGCAGACGTTAAATGACTATGCTGATGCTGAAGAGCTTTATATTACTCAGAATATATAAGACAAGGGCTAAAACCTAAAGGTCTAAAAACAAGCATAAATGTTCAGGACAAATTTATGAAAATGTTTTGGACGGGCAAAAGGTTACCTCAGCTGACACATTATAGCCTTGGATGGAGTTTATATTAATTTGTATCTTATGTCTCAATTTCTGTTACTTGAGTCACAATGAAAACTTGAAGGTTTCTTTCAAGTCGACTCTGGAAATCTGACAAAGCTAAGAGTTATTTTACAAAGAGATAGCAGCCCATCTGTTTCGCTATATCGATGACATACAAGGATAGGTAAGGTGGTTGAGAGGTAGAGAGACAGAGGGAAGGTGAGGTACATATAGATGATAATAATAATAATAATAAAAAATAGTGATAAAGAGAGAAGATAAAACTTTAAAGTAAATGAAAACAAAAGAAAGGTACGTGCAGCCACATAATTTCTCTTGGTTTTTATCTGTATTTATGTATAAATATATTGATGTATCCTAGTA
>NC_043017.1:31509728-31515702 GCF_006345805.1 Octopus sinensis | reverse complement strand
CGACCTGTGGGCTTATGTCGAACAACTGCTGTCACGTGTGGGACGAGTCGGTTTATCCGCTGAGTCTATCGTCAATATTGTCACGCCTCCTTCCTTCAAACGGGAAGGAAGAGCTATTTTCATCATCCTTGTGGCTATGGCGAAAGAATGTATCTGGTGGACGCGTCTGAAAGGATTGGAGACAAACACTTTCCTCTCTGATCAATCTCTCATCAACTTCTTCAAGTACCACTTGAAAAGGAAAGTGAGAGTAGAGAGGCAAGTTTTGTCTAGCGAATGTGTTTTAAAAAAAGATGGTGAATGTAGCAAGAATGGCACGTATGAATGACGAAGCCACCTTGAGCATAGTCCTATGAACCCAGAAATCGAAAACAGAGAGTTGCTTATTTGCAAAAAAAAAAAAAAAAAAAAGAAATATAAAATGTGACTTCATTGACCGAGGTTACCGTGGTCTTTTCCGCAGGCTTTTCTTTCCCCGGGTAAACCTCACCTGTCCTCCCCTTTACACTTCATATTGACATTTCTGTGATAACGATCCCTATTGATCATTTTTTTTCCTCTCCCCCCCTTTTTTTTTTTTTTTTTTTTTTAACCCCCCTTATTTTTGTCCTCTTTCTCTCTTTTACGATCCCTTTTGATCGAACCCCCCCCCTTTCCTTTTTTTTTTTTTTTTTTTTCTTAATACCTCAAAAGAAAAGCTCTACCTTGTAATTTGTTCTATCTGTGTGCAGCCCTGTGTGGCTAATAAAGAAACATATCTATCTATCTATCTATCTATCTATCTATCTATCTATCTATCTATTACTCTCCCTCTGTAACTATCTATCACTCTTTATCTATCTATCTATTTATCTATCTATCTATCTATCTATCTATCTATCTATCTATCTATCTATCTATCTATCTATCTATCTATCTATCTATCTATCTGTGTCTCTGTTTCAATTCCCAGGCCTGGTGGTGTGCTGTGTTTTTGAGCAAAACCATTCTGCTTTCATATTGCTTCAGTCTACTCACCTGTAAATGGATGACCCTGTGACATACTGGCATCTTGTCTGAGGAGACCGTTGTGACCCTGGCCAGTTGTATGCTGATGAACAGCTATGTGGGTCGTAGGACTTGAGGCAGAAGTGACCAGGGGCTGTTGCTACTGATGATGATGATGACGATGATGATGATGACGATGATGATGATGATGGCGATGATGATGATGATGAAGGTGATGATGATGATGATGATGGCAATGATGATGATGATTATGATAGTGACAATTATGATGGCAATAATGATGGTGATGATGATGGTGATGGTAGTGGTGGTGCTGGTGGTGATGAGGATGATAGTGATGGTGGTGGTAATGATGATGATGATGAGCAGGAGGAGGACAAGAAGGATGATGCGGTGGAGGTGGAGAAGAATGATGATGATGATGATGATGATAGTTGTGGTGATGATGATGATGTTAATGACGATGATGATGGTGGTGATGATGATAAGGAGAAGGAGGGTGTTGGTGCTGACAGCAGCATTAGCAGTGGTTGTAATGAAGATGATGATTGATGATGTTATATACAGCGAGATGCCCTTCCAGACGTCAACTCCTTTTTGCCACACAGAAAACGGCTGTGTCCCAAATCTGGTGGCGGTGGTGGTGGAAGATGCTATTATGGCTATAAGTAGACAGCATCATTTACAGGTCAATATTTACTGAGTTGCTTTCGATTGCTTCCCTGGCAAACATTTTAAGATATTTCATGTTTGTCATCATCATCATCATCGT
The DNA here is from genome assembly GCF_006345805.1 of Octopus sinensis. NCBI lineage: Eukaryota > Metazoa > Mollusca > Cephalopoda > Octopoda > Octopodidae > Octopus > Octopus sinensis. Next base: position 31,513,922 of record NC_043017.1, on the reverse strand, counting down.
TTAACGTCCACTTTCCATGCTAGCATGGATTGGACGATTGACTAAGGGCTGGCGAACCAGATGGCTGCACCAGGCCTCAATCTTGATCTGGCAGAGTTTCTACAACTGGATGCCCTTCCTAATGCCAACCACGCTGAGAGTGTAGTGGGTGCTTTTATGTGCCACCGGCACAGGGCCAGTCAGGTGGTACTGGCAACGACCTTGCTCGAATCCTTTACACATGCCACTGGCATAGGTGCCAGTAAGGCGATGCTGGTAATGATCACGCTTGAATGGTGTCTTTTGCGTGCCACCAGCACGGATGTCAGATAGCCGCTCTGGCAATGATCACACTTGGATGGTGCTCTTAATACCCTACTAGCACGGATATGTGTGCATTAAAATTAAGCTGTGACAAATGATAAAAAAAACAGACCAAATAAATAAGCAAAAATGCCAAAAGTTTTGTCGTACACTTTCCCTTTGTCACAACTTCAACACATTGCAGTTACATATATACACATAGCCATTAATGAAAAGTGTAAAAATATGTAGAACTTCCATAATTTTGCCTCTAGCATGTGTATATGTATGTGTGTATAGTCATGCAAATATCTGAACCAGTTTTGTGCCACGCGTTCACTGACAGATCTTGAGGCCTTCCACATCTTTAATTTCTTTTGCTGCTGCCCTTGCATTCAATCCCTTTTTTTCTACAGGTAGCGAAATGGCTCTAATTGTAATTTTTTGACCATTGACTGTCAAAGCTGTAAAATAAAGTGTAAACAGTTAATGTTTATGTGTTATGCTTGAAAATAAAGAATAAACACTTCAACAAAGTTTGGACAAGTTGAATCAAATTAATGGCAGAATATGGAAATACATGTTCTCTTTTCTCTTTCTCTTTTTACTTGTTTCAGTGATTTTGACTGCAGCCATGCTGGGGCACTGCCTTTAATTGAACAACTCGAACCCGGGACTTATTCTTTGTAAGCCCAGTACTTATTCTATTGGTCTCTTTTGCTGAACCGCTAAATGATGGGGATATAAACACACCAGCATCGGTTGTCAAGCAATGCTAGGGGGACAAACACAAACATACACGCACACATATATATACATATATAAGACGGGCTTCTTTCAGTTTCCATCTACCAAATCCACTCACAAGGCTTTGGTCGACCCGAGGCTATAGTAGAAGACACTTGCCCAAGGTGCCATGCAGTGGGACTGAACCCGGAACCATGTGGATGGTAAACAAGCTACTTACCACACAGCCACTACTGTGCTTTGTCAAATATCATCAGTGAAAATCCTCAAAGACATCAGAGTCAACCTAGTACCGGTATGCATGTATTTGGGTAGTTTTTGTGTTGATGTGTATAAATACTGATATCCTATATTCTCATTGCTTGACTGATCTGTGTCGATATTCCATGCTGCATTCCTTTTGGAGATAATTACAGACCGGTCACTCACTCGGTGCTTTCAAAGAACTTTGGAATAAGAAATTCCTTATGTGAAAACAGATAACATTTTGGCAACAGGAATTGCATTCAGCCATAAAATCCTGCCTCAAAGAAACTCCAAACCCAAATCCATGTTAGCAGGGAAAAGATGTTAAGCAAAGATGGATACGTGTGTATATATATTTACATATATATATATAATATATATATATATATATATACATATATATATATAATATATATATATAATATATAATATAATATATATATATATATATATATATATATATATATATAATATTACACACATATATACATATATATATACATATATATATATATATATATATTCATATATATATATATAACGGCGGTGCATCAGCATGGCCGCAGCTCTGAGCTGAACTAGAAAAAAAAAAATATATATATATATATATATATATATATATGTGTGTATATATATAATGTATATATATATATGTATATATATATACAGAGAGAGAGAGAGAGTTATAAATGAACACGTAATACGTACACACAAGCATATAATACATATATAAATACAAATATTTGTGTGTGTGTATATATATATATATATATATATGCACACACATACACACTCACATACAAATACAAACACACACAAACAATAAACAATTATGGTGATAATAGTAAAAACGAAAGGTTCAAAGTTTCTTGCTAAGCCCTGGGCTCATAAGACTGGATTTCTGGATTCTGTGGCATATAAATTGCCCCACTGGATAGGAAGCTGATCCATCACAGAATTACTCACTTTTTCCAGCTGAGTGGACTGGGACACTGAGAAGTGTTTTGCTCAAGAACACAATGCATCTCCCAGTTTGGGAATCAAAACCATGATAAAACAACCAGAAATTCACACACGTGGCTAGATACATAAATTCATACATATGCACAAACATACATACATACATACATTATGGCTGCCCCCTTGTTATCGAGTATGGCCATTGCACGAAGCTTAACTGTTACTGGTGCGGTGATTGAATGTGACTTTTTAGCCCAGCTAAAGATCTACAATTTCTTGTACAGAATTGGCAGCTAAAACCTTTACTGGTAATAGCCGGCTGTAGTTGTAACTGGGCTTCATGTACCTTTGCATGTCGTTTAAGTCCTCCTGCCGAATTACACTCTCTTCCACATGCCCGACAGATATGATTAGTATGATGTGTTACACCACCACCAGTGGCCAGGTTGTCACTCATCTGTCTCGTTTTATGACGATGAAGATGACTCTTGAGTCCAGCTTTACTGAGGCAGGGTCTTGCACAGACATTGCATGTCAGCATCAAAGGAAGACCCTACGTACATACATACATATATACATACATACATACATACATACACACACATACATACATACACACATACATACATACATACATACATACATACATACATACATATGTACATACGTGAATGCATGCATGCATACATACATACATACATACATACATAATACATACATACGTACATACATACATACATACATGCATACACATATACATACATACGTGCATGCATGCGTACATACATACATACACATATGCCGATACACACACATACTAGGTGGTATCAAAATATTCCTGGACTAGTTTTGTAATGCACCAACAGATGGCAGCACATGGTTGTGCACAGTGAGAGCTAGCAGTGACCTCTATGAGGCAGTGCACCAAGTGACATTGCTGTGTTTACTTGGTAAATTGTAAAATTTGTGTTTTTGCAATCCCATGAATGCATTAGACCGCGATTTTGTCAAGAGCCAACATGAAATTTTGTGTTAAACTCAGAAAGTCTGTGACTGAGAAATCAAGATCATGCTTTGGTAAGCTTATGGGTCTTACACAATATTTCGAGTGGAATGGGTGCTTCAAAAGCAGAAGAACATCTCTGGAAGATGGTAAGTGATCTGGAAGGCCTGCTGCAAATATCATCCCTGGAAACAGGGAGAAAAATTATCAGCTTGTACATAATGATTATCAGAAGACAATCAATGATATTGCTAACGGTGTTGGTCTGTCGTATGGGTCCATGCAGGCAATCCTAGCATCTGAATTGAACATGCAGCATGTTTGTCCCCTGCCTGATGACCGCTGAGGAGAAAGAAAACCCACATCGAATTCTGTCAGCGCAATTTGAACTGTGAACGAAATACCTATTTCTTTACTACACACAAGGGGCTAAACACAGAGAGGACAAACAAGGACAGACAAATGGATTAAGTCGATTATATCGACCGCAGTGCGTAACTGGTACTTATTTAATCGACCCCGAAATGATGAAAGGCAAAGTCGACCTCGGCGGAATTTGAACTCAGAACGTAACGGCAGACGAAATACTGCAGAGCATTTCACCCGGCTTGCTAACGTTTCTGCGTGCTCGCCACCGTCGAGGATCATTACTGGGGTGGAGGGTTCGGTCTATGGGTAAGACCCTGAGATGAAGCAGCAGTCATCGCAATGGAAGAGCCCTTCATCTCCATGACTGCAGGAGGCATGACAGAGTCACAGCTCAATCAAGGGCATGCACATCGTGTTTTTTTTTTTTGACATCTGTGGCATTGAGCATTGAGAATGCATCCCCCAGAAACCAGGCCATCGATTGAGAGTTCTTCTGTGACGTTTTGAAGCGTTTGAGGGAGGACATTTGGCAAAAACAACCAGATCTGTGGAATGTGAAGAACTGGATTCTTCACAAAAACAATATA
>NC_043017.1:31474728-31507228 GCF_006345805.1 Octopus sinensis | reverse complement strand
TTTATATACATACACAAACACCCACACATACATAAATACATGTACACATAGATATATACATGCATATACATATGCATATATATATAAATATATAGAGAGGAGGGAGAGATGTGAAAGAGAGAAAGTGAGAGAAAGGGAAGAGAAAGAAGGAGAGCATTATTAGGAAAAAAGGATGATCGTGATGTGTGATTCAATTTTGTGATAAATATTAAAAGTGACACAAATATAAGACATTCAGCTAAATGTCAGATCAACTGATTACTGTCAATTCCAAAAAAATAAATAGGATAAATGAAAGGTAATTCATATGAATTCATTGCAAAATAGCAGACAATTCTTTGGAAGAATCAAATTATATTCTAGGCAAAACTAGAATTAATTGACAGGTGAGAGGGCTTTGACCCAATGTGTATCACCATGGTACATTTAATACTGTCACTCTATAAGCAGCTGTCTTCTTCCTTATTAGTGGACAATTTGTTTCGAAGTTTGTGTACAAAAAAATCTGCTGGTTTTGAACTATAATACATTTGGTGTGAAGAAAATAATTTTACAGCTTAAAGACAATTTTATATGTGTGGTGTTCTTTGGCACCAAAGCCACTAGGGAAAAGACACTGGAAAGAGGATAAATGTGAGTGGGGAAATTTTTGGGGGTATATGTCTACTGTGTGTGGTTGGTAACTTCTACTCTTCTCCTCTGGAAGCCATCTACTTGCAATACCAGAAGGCGCACACTCTCCTACCCTGATGTAATCTCCAGGGATACAGGCATCCAGCAACAGGACCTCCGTAATGCCATAATGGACCGTGAAGTCTGGCATAGCATGGTAAATTCCATTGTCTCGACCACGGTCGAACAATGATGATGATGATGATGTGGTTGGTAAATTGTATGGGAGAATTCTGATTGTAAGGGTGAAGAACCAGATAGAGAGTGTACTAGGGGAAGGGCAGTGTGGTTTTAGGAGTGCAATAGGGTGTGCAGATCAAATATTTGTAGCAAGGTAGGTGTGTGAGAAATTTTTGGCAAAAGGTAGGGAGGTGTATTGGGCCTTTATGGACCTAGAGAAGGCATATGACTGTGTGGATAGGGATGTGGCAGGTGTTGCGGTTGTATGGAGTTGTATGGTAGATTGTTGAGAGCTGTTCTGAGATTTTATAGAGAAAGTAAGGTGTGCGTTAGGGGGTGGGTGATGAAGTAAGTAAGTGAGTAGATTGATGCAAAGGTGGGGGCTAAGACAGGGTTATGTGATGTCTCCGTGGTTGTTTAATTTATGTATGGATGGTGTGGTGAGAGAGGTAAATGCTAGAACCTTTGGTAGGGGAGCCCAAATGGTGGGAGAAAATGGAGGGAAATGGCAGTTGTTGTTTGCTGATGATACAGCACTGGCGGCTGATTCAGAAGAGTAGCTGAGGAGACTGGTGGTGGAGTTTGGAAGACTGAGGAGACTGGTGGAGTTTGGAAGAGTGTGTGAGAGGAGGAAACTGAAAGTGAAAGTAGATAAGAGTAAAGTGATGAGATGTTCGAGAGATGGAATGGCTGGGAGGATGTATGTGAGTATAAATGGTGAGATGTTGGAGGAGGTGTTTTTAAGTATTTGGGATCACATGTGAAAATGAATTAGGGGAGGGGATTGCTGAGGTAGTGGGTACAGAGTGAGGGAGGGGTGTAAGATACTTGGAGTTGTGAAAGGTATACTGAGAGATAAACGGTTGAGTATGACAGTGAAAAGAGTTGTGTAGGAGGGTTTGATTGTGCTGATAGTGCCAAGGCATGGGGGCTAAGAGAAGCAGAAAGGAGGTGACCAGATGTGTTTGAGATGAGATGTCTGAGGGTGAGGAATGAGGAGGTGTGATGGTGAGCAGGAATGATACAAAGACCAACAACCAAAATGAATAGATGAATGTTGAGGTGGTTTGGTCTCATGGAGGGGACGGATGAGGATTAGCATGATGTGGTGGGGATAAACCAGCTTTATGCTGTTGGACTCTGCAGCTAATAGTGGGGGTTGCATTCTATGTCATGACCCAAGCACAGGACAGGGCTCCTTGAGCTGGGGAATGAATGGAATGCCTAGTGTATGTCTTGTTGTGGCTACCCACTCCTAAAAAATGGGGAATAAGCCAGAGTATATATATATATATATATATTACTAGTCGCCATGATAGATCGTTAGACACTACACACATTTTTTCTCTCCTTGTTTTTTTTCTGTGTCCCTTTCTGTAGAAGAGCGTAGGCTCGAAATGTAAAAGACTTTTTCTATTCCTGAGCATTATACTAATACATCTGTTTGTTTTGTACACCATCTGTCTTCGTCTTTTGTTTTTTCGTAAACTCTCCCTATACATATATATATCTGTATATAGTTATTTGTGTGTGTCTTTGCATCTGTGTTTGTTTCCCACCACCACTTGACAACTGGTGTTGGTTTGTTTACAGCCCCCTTATTTATTAGTTCAGCAATAGAAACCTATAGAACAAATATCAGGCTTAAAAGAAAAGTAAGGGCTGAGGTTGATTCATTTGGCTAAAAATTCTTCAAGGCAGTGCCCCAGCATGGCCACAGTCTAATGACTGACATAAGGGAGAGATAAAAGAGAAAAGATATCAGACAATGCTTCGTGCAAACTATGGTGTTTTATTAATTTGTCCCCTGCAATCTACTTCTTGCAACCTGGGTAAAAGGTTCTTTATGAATTGTTAAGTAACCTGTTTATTTCGTGCTTGTCCTTAGCAGCTGAAATCCCTCACGGCGCTTAATTGAAATGCAATGCAGATGAACATGACTCTTGGATATTCATAATCTTCATTGTACTTGAGTAACAATTAACTCAACTTTAAGTGTTTCACAAAGTGTTTGAGTATTAATTTAACTCTATAAATTCAACTTCAGAAACGGTTACCAGATAATCTGAGAATATCAAATGAGATATAAGGCAGCAAGCTGGCAGAATCATTAGCACACCAGGCAAATTGCTTAGTGGCATTTTGTCCATCTTTGTGTTCTAGGTTCAAATTCAGCTGAGGTCGACTTAGCCATTTATTGTTCTGTGGTCAATAAAATAAGTTACCAGTTGAGTACTGGGGTTCATTTAAATGACTTACTCCCTCTCCCTAAATTGCTGGCATTGTGCCAAAATTTGAAACCAATATTAAATGAAATATACTAGTATCTTGCATAGAGTGGGATTATGTGAAGCCAAACACACACAGGAATATAGTTGCAGTCCGCTATAGTTATGATCCAGCATAGAGAGGTATCAAGATATTATATAACTATTTCTTTACTACCCACAAGGGGCTAAACACAGAGGGGACAAACAAGGACAGACAAGGGGATTATATCGACCCCAGTGATTGACTGGTACTTATTTAATCGACCCCAAAAGGTTGAAAGGTAAAGTTGACCTTGGCAGAATTCGAACTCAGAACGTAACCGCAGATGAAATACCTATTTCTTTACTACCCACAAGGGACTAAACACAGAGAGGACAAGCAAGGACAGACAAATGGATTAAGTCGATTACATCGACCCTATTGCATAACTGGTACTTAATTTATCAGACCCAAAAGGATGAAAGGCAAAGTTGACCTTGGCGGAATTTGAACTCAGAACATAACGGCAAACGAAATACGGCTATGCATTTCGCCCGGCGTGCCAACGATTCTGCCAGCTCGCCTCCTCAAGCTATTATATAACATAGGTATTTAGCTGCCACGTAATGCAGAAATATAGCAATATAGAAACATAGATGGAGCATAGCTGTGTAGTAAGAAGCTGGCAGAATCGTTAGCATGCCGGGCGAAATGCTTAGCACTATTTTGTCTGCCGTTACGTTCTGAGTTCAAATTCCACCGAGGTCGACTTTGCCTTTCATCCTTTCGGTGTCGATAAATTAAGTACGAGTTATGCACTGGGGTCGATGTAATGGACTTAATCCGTTTGTCTGTCCTTGTTTGTCCCCTCTGTGTTTCGCCCCTTGTGGGTAGTAAAGAAATAGGTATTTTGTGTGCCATTGCGATCTGAGTTCAAATTCCACCGAGGTCGACTTTGCCTTTTATCCTTTTTCGGGGTTGATAAATTAAGTACCAGTTATGCACTGGGGTCGATATAATGGACTTAATCCGTTTGTCTGTCCTTGTTTGTCCCCTCTGTGTTTCACTCCTTGTGGGTAGTAAAGAAATAAGAAACTTGTTTCCATGCCAAATGGTTCCAGGTTCAGTCTCAGTGCATAGCACCTTAGGCAAGCTTCTTGTCTTGTACTTTAGTCTCAAACCCACCAAATCTTTGTGAGTGGATTTTTTTGAGAGAAACTGAAGGAAGCCCATCATGTGTGTGTGTGTGTTTATGGTTTTCCCCACCACCACAACCACTTGACACACACGTATATATATATATATATATATATATATATACTCTTTTACTTGTTTCAGTCATTTGACTGTGGCCATGCTGGAGCACCACCTTTAATCGAGCAAATCGACCCCAGTACTTATTCTTTGTAAGCCTAGTACTTATTCTGTCGGTCTCTTATGCCAAACCACTAAGTTACGTGGACGTAAACACACCAGCATCGGTTGTCAAGCGATGTTGGGGAAACAAACAGACACACATATATATATATACATATACATATATACGACGGGTTTCTTTCAGTTTCTGTCTACCAAATCCACTCTCAAGGCTTTGGTCGGCCTGAGGCTATAGTAGAAGACACTTGCCCAAATTGCCATGCAGTGGGACTGAACCTGGAACCATGTGGTTGGTAAGCAAGCTACTTACCACACAGCCACTCCTGCACCTATATACATATATACATATACATACATGCGTACGCATGCATATATTATGTACATATATCTATATTTATAGATACATACACATACACACACATATATGTTCATACATACATATATATATACATATATATATATATATATAAGAAAGTGAGGAAGAGAAAATGGGAGAGAGGAAGAGAGAATGGGAGAGAGGAAAAGGGAGGGGGAGTGAGGGGGATAGAGAGGAAGAGAGAGAGGGAGAGAGAGAGAAAGAAAAGATGTATGCATGTTTGTATCGGTATGTGTTAAATGACTGTACATGTCCCCATGTGGTTCTTTTTTTTTGACATGGAGCATAACATGTCATCCATCATTGTTAAATTGAAATATGGCAGAACAGCAAATTGAGATGCACAAGAAATACTTAATCATTATCTATATACAATTTTCTCTAATTGCACAAATATATATATATATGTACACAGATGCATATAAAATGCAACATACATACACTCACACACTCATATGTACATGCTTAAATGCATTCATATGAACACACATACATGCAAACACATACACACAAATAGAAACATATATATATGTATGTATATATATGTATATATATATGTATATATATATGTATATATATATATGTATATATATATGTGTATATATATATGTATATATATGTATATGTATATATATGTATCATCATCATCATCATCGTTTAGTGTCCGCTTTCCATGCTAGCATGTATATGTATATATATAATATATAATATATATATTGTTATATTTCGGAATGGTCATATTGCCAGTTTAGCAATAAAACACCACGCACTATATTGGTGTTATTTTGCTTCAGTGATATTTATTTTTTACATTAATCTTAATCTTATTTCGGCCAAAGTTCTTTCGTCACACTCCTGTGACCGCATCAGTGGTCCTTTGTTTTCTTCTCACTTACTTGTGTCTCTCCTTACTAACCGTCAGCCATTTTGTATTTCTATTGTATGTCTTCATTTGCGCATGCTTATATCTCTATGTGCGTCTATGTTTATTTAGTGTGTGTGTGGGGGGGATGCCTGTAATATTTGTATCTTCTGGTTATATACATTCTTGTAATTTGTATTTTGTTTTTGTTGTTGTTGCTTTTGTTCTAATTTTGTTCATGTGTTTACATCCACCCATTATTATCATTACATATGCTTGTATATGCAAAACCTATGGCCTCAAAATACCTGATCCACCGGAACTCAGCCATTGCGGGCAATGCCAAATTCAATATTTTGATGGCAGACCTCGTCAGAATAATGAGAAATGTGTCACGCATGTGCGAGCCTACAGAGTTAAAGAGACACATACAGTATTTCATTCACCGCATGCAGTTCTCAGGTTACAGCCATAAAGAAAGGATCAGAGTATACAAAGGAGCCATGAAGAAATTTGATAATATATTATGTAATGATAGGAATGGGATTTGCCCACTCTATAGGAACAAGTCATGGAACACTATAGAAAGACAAAAAAGAAAAAGGGAAGGCCAACTCTTGGTATGATAGCCATAAATACCAGAGTGTCATGTTCGTTGACACCACCCCTGGAGGTGAACTAGCATACCGCTTTAGAAGGACCTAGATAAACTTAAACTAAGAATTAAGGTTGTTGAAAAGCCAGGCAACCCTATCAGATCTTAATTGGTAGAAGCTATCCTTTTAGTAGAACTCTCTGTACGGATAACTATTGCACTGTATGTAGATTTAGCCCACAAACGAACTGTAAAGCCAGAAATGTGGTCTATAGTATAAGATGTATAGAGGGACGATGCAGTAACAAGACAGTAACATACGTAGGGGAAACTGCAAGAAGCATTGGTGAGCGGGTGAATGAACATTGGAGACAACTCAAGGAAGGTAAAAGCTCATCGATTCTGTACCAACACGTCGAACAAGAACACGGGGGATCAATCATAACATAGAGATTAAGATATTGTCCACACATAGAACAGATGCAACAATTAGACAATTACAGAAGCTACATATATAATAGAAAATAAACCTAGCCTGAATAGAAAACTAGAATGGAGCAATAGCGCACACCACAACATATGACAATAGTGGATCCTGCAAACATAATAAATACACAGGTAATTAAAGAAATAGAAATGAATGCCTATATATATGTATATGTGTATATATATGTATATGTATATGTGTATATATGTGTGTATATATGTATATATATATATATGTATATGTATATGTATTGTAATGTATATATATATATTATATGTATATTCTTTTTTTTTTTTTTTTTTTTTTTTCGATTAGATTTATTATTATTATTACTAATATTGTTGTTATACATACATACAAGCATATGTAATGATATAATGGGTGGATGTAAACACATGAACAAAATTAGAACAAAAGCAACAACAACAAAAACAAAATACAAATTACAAGAATGTATATTACAAGAAGATACAAATATTACAGGCATCCCCCCCACACACACTAAATAAACATAGACGCACATAGAGATATAAGCATGCGCAAATGAAGACATACAATAGAAATACAAAATGGCTGACGGTTAGTAAGGAGAGACACAAGTAAGTGAGAAGAAAACAAAGACCACTGATGCGGTCACAGGAGTGTGACGAAAGAACTTTGGCCGAAATAAGATTAAGATTAATGTAAAAAATAAATATCACTGAAGCAAAATAACACCAAATATATAGTGCGTGTGTTTTTATTGGCTAACTGCAATATGACCATTCCGAAATAAAACAATATCTGTTTTCAAACACGACTTCACATAAAAAATCTTGCACAACCAAATATTTAAACGTATATATATATATATATATATACATATATTTATATATATATATATATATGCATATATATATACATATGTATATATATTATGTATATATATATATATATATATATGTATATATATACCCATACACACACACACATTTTTCATATTCATTATGTTTACATTCCATTTAGAATATGTTTGCTTATTAATTATTTTGTTATTTGCAGAATGCTGACAGAAAATGGAAACTGTTAAGGGTCTCCTAAGCACTTACCGTAGTGAACAACTTTACTGGAATAATAATTAATATTCCTTGTTTGCAATGCAGGAATTCAGCGCCAGTTACTTAAGCAGATCCAGCAGCCGTCACTCCACCGAACACACATATTTGCCCTGCCAACTCTTGGATGTTCCATGACAATTACAAATGTTAATCAACACAGCTATGTGTGGATATCTCTGCCAATTAAGAATGTCAATCCACAAACTAAATATGTTAGTCCTTCAATTAAGGATGTTTCTTTAACAAATACAGGTATTTATGACCTCAGACAAATATGTTACTCTGCCAGATCGACTTCTTTCTTTGACAGTCACGGATATTGATCTGCCATCAAAGGATATTGCCTTGGCAGATTTAGTTGTCACTTAGATAGAGCAGAGACAAATGATGTGTCTGCTTGGAAATACATAGCTGACAATTATTTAGATGAAAATGATGTTGATCCAGAAGATATACTATGCGTTCCAGGTATTATGTCACTAATTATCTGCGAAGGATATTTCCAACAAAAGTTCAAATTGATCATAATTACACATTTGATCGTTTATTCTCCCGGTATGAAATATCATTGACGTATATATATCAATTAGTTAATTTTGACTTAAGTGTTTGGTTCGGCAATGAATAAAAGAGAGAAGCAGTGAATGGTGAGAAATCACTGTTTTGTATAAAATGACAAATCTGAAGCAAAATATAATACAATGAATAACAGACTCTAAGGAAGAGAATTAAAACCTACACAAGAAAATATATATTTAAATTCAAGATCTAAATTACGCTATCAGTATATATTAGAACAAAGAATTGGGATAATTACTTCAATCTAACTTTTGGAAAATATATAAATTATACATAATCACTTTCTAAATGATATCAGGTAGGTTTCCCATTTGAAATGATAATTAAACAACTCTAATTGGAGTTCTGAAAATTTTTCATTTAAAAAATTAAGAAAAGGACATATTTGTATATCTATTTTCTGTTTTTTTATTTTTTTCAAGAAAGAGAATTTTAAAATGTATGTAAAATGAGAATGTTTTAAAATTAAAATTTTAAAAGTTTTTCTAATGGAAATAATTCTTCAACAGTTTTGTTAATTGCAATATTAAGTATTTGCCAATTTAAACTAGAAACATTTAAAATCATTTGGTATAAAGATCAAAACATCTTTAATTAAAATAATAACTATTTCCAAAATGAAATCTTATATATATGCAATATCATTTCAAATTATTTTCTTTTGATACTAGCAAAGAGGGAAATAAACTGACAAACAACATTTTAGTGGAGACATTTACTTGATATAAGTTATATGGCATGGGAGGCTAAGGGGTTGCTAGCACTTGCCCAATGTGCCACATAGTCTACGTACAGAAGGAGCGAATTAGTCTCCCTTTTATAACCTGTCACTGATGTGTGTGCTGTTGTTGTTGTTAAGCAAGAAGACGGGTAAGGGTGATTAGGTGATGGTCTAGGGTTTAGGGGCAGGAAACCCCAGACCTTCGAAAAAAAAAAACTTTGGTCGTCTTGTTGTAGTCGAGGGTTCTTCGTTGACACTGGGAGGTGGCCCTCGAAGCCACTGGAAATGTAGATCTTCTGGTCCAAATTCTTGATTGGCTGATGTGGGTGCTGTACCATACAATGAAGACATTAGCAGTCAAACGATGGACAACCAACAAAGTAGAGGGGTCTTAGACCAACGACTTAAAAGTTATTCCTTGCCAAGCAGAAAATCTGTGCCATCAGACATTTGTTGGGCATCAACTAGCAAGTGAGGTGCCACAGTGAGGCTGCCTCATTGCTGACCATGTGCCTTGCATTCTTGTACACCACTTGGCATAGAGGCCCAGAGAGGCAGTCTGGGTTGGGGGTGCAACACCAACTGCTTTATGCGCTATCAAAAGGTGTTACATTCAGATTGAATGGAACAAACACAGATACAAAAACACACACACACACACACACACACATTCATATATATATACACATCAGGCTTCTTTCAGTTTCCATCCACCAAACCTGCACACAAGGCTTTGGCCAGTCTAAGACTATAACAGAAGATACTTTCTCAAGTATCTGTGTTTCTCCCCACCACTGCTTGACAACTAATGCTGGTGTGTTCACATCACCGTAAACACACCAGGCTTTAAGTAAACAAGGACTGGGCTCAATACATTTGAATTAAACTGCTTCAAGTTGCTGCCCCAGCATGGCCACAGTCAAATGACAGACAGTCACTGCTGACAACGATGAGTTAAATACAACATTAGTTTCTGACATTGATTCAGAGGTTTATGTTTTAAAGAAGAATATTGTTGATTAAAGAAACCCAAATATTTATTTCTTTACTACCCACAAGGGGCTAAACACAAAGAGGACAAACAAGGACAGACAAACGGATTAAGTCGATTATATCGACCTCAGTGTGTAACTTGTACTTATTTAATTGACCCCGAAAGGATGAAAGGTAAAGTTGACCTCGGCGGAATTTGAACCCAAAGGTAACAGCAGACGAAATACCTATTTCTTTACTACCCACAAGGGGCTAAACATAGAGGGTGACAAGCAAGAACAGACAAACGGATTAAGTCGATTATATCGACCCCAGTGCGTAACTGGTACTTATTTAATTGGTCCCGAAAGGATGAAAGGCAAAGTTGACCTCGACGAAATTTGGACTCAGAACGTAACGGCAGACGAAATACCTATTTCTTTACTACCCACAAGGGGCTAAACACAGAGGGGACAAACAAGGACAGACAAACGGATTAAGTCGATTATATCGACCCCAGTGCATAACTGGTACGTATTTAATTGACCCCGAAAGGATGAAAGTCAAAGTTGACCACGACGGAATTTGAACTCAGAACGTAACAGCAGACGAAATACCGCTAAACATTTTGCCCAATGTGCAAACGATTCTGCCAGCTCGCTGCCTTCAAGAAACCCAAATACTTGACTGATATTTGTGTGGTATCAACCCTGACAGGATAAACAGCAAAGCTGACCCAGGTGGGATTCGAACTCAGAGCACAAAGGACTGTAACAAATTTTGACAAAGCATTAAGTTTGATTATCTCAATTCTTCAAAATGAAGTTAATTGAAATATTAAGTTTGTCGACAGACGGTCTGTTCTTTTTATTTAAATCGTCACATGATGTCTGAAGCAAAACTCTCTCTCTCTCTCCCTTTCTCTGTCTGCCTGTCTGTCCCTCAGTCTCTCTGACTCTGTCTCTGTCTTTCTTTGTCCCTCTCTCTCTCTTTTTCTCTCTCACTTTCTCTATCTCTTTCTGTTTGTCTCTCTCTTACCCTTTTTCTGCCTCTATCTCTGTCACTTTCTCTCTCCCTTTCTCTGTCTGCCTGCCTGCCTGTCTGTCTGCCTGCCTGTCTGTCCCTCAGTCTCTCTGACTCTCTGCCCCTATCTTTCTCTATCCCTCTCTCTCTCACTCTCTTTTTTTCTCTCTGTTCCTCTCTCTCACTCTCTTTCTCACTCTCTCACTTTCTATCTGTTTGTCTTTCTCTTTCCCTTTCTTTACCTCTCTCTCTCTCTCTCTCTCTTTGTCAGTCACTCTGACTCTGCCTCTGTCTCTCTCTCTATCCCCCTCTCTCTCACTCTCTTTCTCTCACTCTCTCTCTTTCTGTCTGTCTGTCTCTCTCTGTCCCTTTCTTTGCTTCTCCCTCTCTCTCTTTGTCTGTCAGTCTCTCTGTCTCTCTCTGCCTCACCCCCTCCTCTCCCAGTATACCTTTATCAATACACTATGTCCCATTAATAAGACAAACGTTTAAATTTTAGAAATCTTGAGACGCCGTCTTGCATACACAATATCTGGTGTGTATATTTATGCGTAGAATATGTCATATTTAACTATCATGTGACAAATATTTATTGTTCACTAAACATCTTCATTCAACACGTGTATGTGTGTGTTTGGGTAGATGTATGTCCTATGTGTGTGCATGTGTGTTTATGTGTATGTGTGTGTTTGGGTAGATGTATGTCCTATGTGTGTGCATGTGTATTTATGTATATGTGTGCACATTTGAGTATATGTATGTTCTCCTATGTATGTACATGTGTGTTTATGCATGTGTGTTTGTGTTTGGGTATACATATGTTCTTCTGTGTGTGCGTGTGTATGTGTATTTATGTGTATGTGTGTGCATTTGAGTATATGTATGTCCTTCTATGTATGTATATGTGTGTTTGTGTATTTATGTGTATGTGTGTGTGTGCATGTTCTTCTATGTGTGTGCATGTGTGTTTATGTGTATGCATGAGTATGTTTGGGTATATGTATGTTCTTCTGCGTGTGTGTATGTGTATGCATGTGTGTGACGTCTGTGTGTTTGCCTTTCTGTGCACAAAATGGTGATATTTCATATTCCTATGTCTCAAATACTTTCTGAATTCCTAATTTCCAGCAATGTTCATCATCAAAAACTGAACAACTTGTGAATATGATGAAAAGCAGCATTACTTCATTAAATGTTGCTTAATCCCCAGTCAACCCTAATCTAGGGTCCCCCCCTCCCCTATAAAAACCAATGCATGCTGTTTGACCCCTTCTATTTGACTTCCATACCCTGGCTGTAAACACGAAAATGAACCTCAGGATGAAAAATAGCAGCTAAGATATTTTTAAGTTTCCGACCTGTTCCTCCTTTCATTGTATTTTGCGAGTATTATCACCATAAACCCCTATTATCTTCTCCTTCTTACTGTCGATGTCTTTTCGTCTGAAACCCTAGCTCACGAATTTCCTCACAACATATTCCTTCACTCATGAAAACTTAATCCCACGATCACACAGCCTTTCGTCTCTAATCTTGTCTTTCTCCCTCATCTATCGGTCATCACTCTGTCTATTCAGTTCCTACACCATTTGCCTATCTATCGGTCTTTTCTGTCGCTTAAATTCCTACCCCATCGTTCCCAGAAGAATTATGATCAGAAAATCCCCCCCGTTTTATTTTTTATTTACTTTCTTCCTAAGATACTCCCTATATTTTATCTTTTCTTTTACATGTTTCAGTCATTAGACTGTGGCCATGCTGGAGCAGTGACTTGAAGAATTTTTTAGCTAAATGAATCAATTACACTATTTTGTTTTGTTTAAGCATCATGCATATTCTATTGGTCTCTTTTGCTGAACTGCTAAGTTATGGGGATGTAAAGACACAAACACCGGTTGACAAGCAGTGGTGGGGAACAAACACATACAAACACACACACACACATACACAACAGGCTTCTTTCAGTTTCCATCCACCAAATCTACTCACAAGGCTTTGGTCAGCATGAGGTTATAGTAATAGACACTTGCCGAAGTGTCTATGTTTGTCCCCACCACTGCTTGACATCCAGTGTTGGTGTGTTTATGTCCCTGTAACTTAGCAGTTCAGCTAAGGAGACTGATAGAATAAGTACCAGGCTTTAAGAAAATAAGTAACGGGCTCGATACATTCAAATTAAACTTTTTCAGTGTGGTGCCCCAGCATGGTCTCAGTCAAATGACTGAAACAAGTAAAAGATAAAAATAGTCTGTGCATCTGTTACCGTGTTTCGTCCCGCCCCCAAACACTTCTGCATCACCTGACAACCTATTTTAGTCTCTTTACATCTCTGTAACTTAGCAGTTCAGCAAAGGGGTCCGAAAGTATAAGTATCATAGTTCGCAATAAGTAAATCCTTCAAAGTGGGCCTCCAAAGCAATCTCAGTGTAGGTGCAGGTGTAGCTGTGGGCTTTCCAGCCACATGATTCTAGGTTCAGTCCCATTGCATAGCACCTTGGGTAAGTGTCTCCTACCATAGCCTTGGGCCAACCAAAGCCTTGTGAGTGGATTTGGTAGACGGAAACTGAAAGAAGCCTGTCACACACACACACACAATTTTGAAAGAGTGGGTAAGTCAACCACATCAACCTCAGCATTCAGTCGGTACTTATTTTATAAACTCCAAAAGGATGAAAGGCAAAGTTGACCCCGGTAGGATTTGAACTCAGAACATAAAGACGGACAAGATGCTGTCAAGCATTTTGCACGACATGCGACCGATTCTGCTAGCTTGCTGCCTTAATGACCATGTTCCTATTTACAGTCTCTCACAACCAAATTCTACTTAGAAGAGGCAGACCAAGGAATACCTGGGACGAGGTGGTGAAGCACGACCTTCGAACTTTAGGTCTCACCGAAGAAATGACTAGAGACCAAGACCTGTGCATGAGAAGACCCAGGGGACAAGTGAGACCATAACCCGTGGCCTCTACATAGGATGTAGCCAGTCCACTTATGCATACCTTTCCTTCTTAGGACACAAAACTGTACTTGTGAAGACCTGTTGAGGCAAGTGAAAATCAAAATCAAAATCAAAATCGATCAACATCAATGGAAATTGCAGCTGTGATACCAGTGCTAGTGGTACGTAAGAGAACCATCCAAATGTGGTCATTGCCAGCGCCGCCCCGACTGGCCTCATGCCGGTGGCACGTAAAAAGCACCATCGATCGTGGCCATTGCCAGCCTCGCCTGGCCCCCGTGCCTGTCGAACGTAAAAAGCACCATTCGATCATGGCCGTTTGCCTGTGTCGGTGGCACGTAAAAAGCACCCACTACACTCACGGATTGGTTGGCGTTAGGAAGGGCATCCAGCCGTAGAAACATTGTCTGGTGCAGCCTTCTGGCTTCACAGACCCCAGTTGAACCGTCCAACCCGGATGCTAAACGATGATGATGATGATGATGAAAACCTTAGACACTTACTAAAATGGTGCATGGTAGAACTGAACCAAGAATCAGACAGTTCAAAGCGAACTTCTTCACCACAAGGCTATGTCTGCACCTATAGAGAAATAGAGAAAAAAAAAAAAAGAAACAAAGATAATCACATTATCTTTCTTTTCGGGAAAAAAATGCTGAATTCTAAGTGTTTTATTTCTCAAGATGCTAATGCAACGTTCAATATTATTGGCGATGAATAATGCATGCAGGACAAACAAATAGTTTTTGTGTATTGATAATTGAAATTACCTATGATAGATCTTTGATCTGTTTGAGGTGAGACCTGAGATGAGAGGATCGGGTGGAGATGAATGAAGAAAGGAGGTTGCTGAGACTTTATTCGTACAATCGGCGTTTAAAATTGTGATGATTTATGATAATTCTTAGAATGGTTAAAAAAAAAAAGAGGAAAAGACTAAAAAAAAAGAAACAAAAGAAGCAAAACAGAAAAACTAGTAGTGACTCAGATTTAATTTCACTAATTAAATATTCTCAGATAATGAAGTATCGTCACCGTCACCGTCATCATAGATAGAGTTGTCGTTATCACTATCGTCATCGTCATTGTTATTTCTGCTGCTACCGCCACTGCCAACACTACCATTGCCACAGCTACCAATGCCACCATCATCCCCACTGCCACTACCACCACCATCATCACCACAACCACCACCACTTCCACCACCATCACCACCACCACCCTATTATCACCACCATCACCATCACCCCCATCACCACCACCACCCCTACCACCACCCCTACCACCACCACCACCCCTACCATCACCACCACCACTCCTATTATCACCACCATCACCCCTATCACCACCCCACCCGACCCCATCCACAAAACCACTATTATCACCACCATCACCCCTATCACCCCCTATCACCCCCATCACCCCTACCCCCCCACAAGTATCACCACTATCATTATTGGTTGTTTTTGTTTTATGTCCATTTTCTAAATGGAGAAAAATTAAATGTGTTGTTATTGTCTGCAGCATTTCTTTCTTGGAGCCAATGCTTTCTGAGAAGGATCAGGGACCAGATCTCACTTGTACATTCCACCTTTGGTAGGGTTTCAACAACTGAATGACCGTCTTAACACCAACCAATTTTTACACAGTGTGGGGGAGGGGCAGACACTGTTGTAGATGAGTGGTTAAGAAGTTTGCTTCCCAACCACAAGGCTCTAGGTTCAACAGCAGCCTGAGCCCTGAGCTGACCAAAGCCTTATGAGTGGATTTGGAAGATGGAAACTGAAAGAAGCCTTTTGAATGCATAAATGTGTGTGTATGTGTATGTGTGTGTGGGAGGGAGGGTCGACATGATGCATCACATGTGCTACATGGTTGATGCTGCATGCTTCTTTGACCCATGAATGGTCAAGAAGGAAGGCAAAAAAAACCCAGATGCAACACCTCTTAAGTACAAAATAGCTCAGCTAAGGAAAACGAAGAAGGTGGAGATTGTGCCAATTATTGTTGGGTCCTTGGGGAGAGTATCAGAAGGCAACAAGGGGAATATAAAGGAAATTGGAATAGAATGCCCAGTAGAACTGTTACAAAAGGTTTGTCCCCTTGGCACGGCCAGAATAATCGGGCAAGTATTAGATAGCTGAAAAGAACAGATAGCATGTTACTGTAAGCTGCAGGAGGTAAGCCCACAATGCTTGCAAGATTCCAGGAGCTCCAACAAAACCCGTGATAAAGAGATAATAATAATAATAATAATAATAATTATAATAATAATAATATAATAATAATAATAATAATAACAATAATAATATTAATAATGCAGAAAATTGCACTACTGGGCACTGCACACATCCTACACAAAACACTTTCAATACAATAACCATAAGAGTATCACAACAAATCACAGCACATACCCAAGGCACACAGAGCTGCACTCGGTAGTGCAGTGAAAGCATGTTATAAAAATAAAGCTACTGAATAATAATAATAATAATAATAATAATAATAATAATAAATAATAATAACAATAAGGATTTAGAAACTTTTGAGAGAACCTGAAATTATTGATTTTTGGCAGTTGTACTCCACTAATTAGATACAAAAAGAAAGAATTTATCTATCTAAAAACAACATATTCTTGTTGTAAATTGTCTTAGAGTGTTTAAATGACAAGAAGGACCATTTAAAAAAAAATCTTTGAGTAACATGTGTGATGTACTAGAACACTTGGCGAGTTAGCTTTTCTTTTCACATCTTCTGTCTTGAATCTAAAGTTAAGCACCAAACTCACCCCAAATTCACTTTGGCATTGAAATCACTGAATCTGCTCACAGCCTGTTAACAGTTAATTCCATAATTCTTTGTAATTCTATAAGAAGTACTGAGATGTTGTAGAAGTATTTAGTGAGCTAACACCTGTAGATCTTGTCACAGATACAAAGAGGATAACAACTTGAAATTTGTTTATCAATAGACTCCTGACAGTTTAATGTCAATGACCTTAGTTACTATAAGAATCGTTTAGAGGCAGACAAGAGAAATAAGTTCAGGGTCAGAATTGCTTCTGTTTATTTAGAATTTCTTGGTTGACTATGTTGGTGATTACAATGGTTATCCTAAAGTGTGGCATCTCAATAGGTAATCAGTCGATCTAATTTTCTTTATTGTCTCAGATCTTGAGCTTATTTTGCCAGATTTAAGAAAAAAAAAAATTATAGAACAATGATGATGATGATGACGACAATGACAACGATGATGATGATGATGATGATGACAGTGGTGGCAGCAGCAGTGGTGGTAGTGTTGGTGGCAGTGGTAATTTGGGGTGACCCCAAAAAATGGGAACTTTTGGAAAACCAACAAAATTAGGAAATATCCAAATCCACCAAAAAATTTTATTGACAGAAATTAAACAACTTGATTTTAAGAATCAGTAATCCAAATGATTAATGTCTAAAGAGTTTCATGAAGCGCCCTTTTCATGGCAGCAAGGTGATAGTACGGTGTGCAGTTTCATCACATAGGGTCACTGGCCCTTACTTTTTTGAAAATACGGAGAGGATCATAATGGCTGTCACATCGGATCCATATACTGAGATGCTGCAATGTTTTGTTGCGCTTGCATTGAACAATTTTCTGCAACTTCACAATGGCATGACATCACACACTACAATAGGATGGTGTGACATTGCACACTACAAAATAATCAATGGCAACTGTGCGAGATTTGTTTGGTAACCATGTCATCTCAAGATTTGCTGACATTCACTGGTTCCTTAGATCACTGGATTTGAATCATTTGTGATTTTTTTCCTTTTGGGGCTACCTTAAGAGTCGGGTCTACATGGCTTGGCCAAGGACACTGAAGGAATTGAAAGAAAGAATTCAGGATGAAATTCGTGGTGTGCCAAGTGAGATGTTGCACCAAGCAATGGGGGGCCCCAGCGGCAGATTGGCAGAATGAAGCCAGCAATTTGCACCAAACACCAAAGCTTGTTGTTAAAGAAAGTTTTGTTGTTGTACGAGAACACATGCCCACGCATAGCTGCCAAGATTGTTGGAACCATTAACCATTTGGGTTCTGAGGTGCTGGAACACCCTGCCCACACCTGGTTGAGAACAACAGGGGTAGAGGCTCCTTTCCTGGTTTGTGGAGTAGATGATAAATGTGTGTATAGATGTTTGTTACTTTCATATCTGTACCTGTATGTATATGTATATTGATGCATGTGTAATTGTGTGTTTCAATAGATATACAAATGTCTGTGTGTGTGTATGTGTGTGTGTGTATGTGTGTGTGTGTATGTGTGTGTGTGTATGTGTGTGTGTGTATGTGTGTGTGTGTGTATGTGTGTGTGTGTATGTGTGTGTGTGTATGTGTGTGTGTGTATGTGTGTGTGTGTATGTGTGTGGTGTATGTGTGTGTGTGTGTATGTGTGTGGTGTATGTGTGTGTGTGTGTTGTGTGTGTGTGTGTATGTTGTGTGTGTGTATGTGTGTGTATGTGTGTGTGTGTGTATGTGTGTGTGTGTATGTGTGTTGTGTGTGTGTGTGTGTATGTGTGTGTGTATGTGTGTATGTGTGTATGTGTGTGTGTGATGTGTGTGTGTGTGGTATGTGTGTGTATGTGTGTGTGTATGTGTGTGTGTGTGTATGTGTGTGTGTATGTGGTGTGTGTATGTGTGTGTGTGTATGTGTGTGGTGTATGTGTGTGGTGTGTATGTGTGTGTATGTGTGTGTGTGTATGTGTGTGTGTATGTGTGTGTGTGTATGTGTGTGTGTGCCTATGTGTTTGTTGGTGTGCATGTGGGTATGTATTTCCATGACTATGCGTATGTTTGCGTGCATATTTGCATGAGTGATAGTATGTCTGTGTGCAAATCTACCAGCATGTGTTGACGAAAGTTTTGTTGTTGTATGAGAATGCATGCCCACACATAGCTGCCAAGATTCTTGAAACCTTTAATGCATTCGAGCTTTGGTGTTGGAGAAGACTTTTACGGATTCCATGGACAGCGAGGCTCACCAATGGAGAAGTTCTCAAGCAGATAAGGCCGAAACTGTTGCTAGCAGCTAGGATCACCAAGCATAGATTGGCATATTTTGGTCTTATTATGCGGAGAAAATCCCTGGAGAAGGACATCATGCTCAGAATGGTCAGTGGCAAGAGAGGAAGAGGCCGACCAAGAACCCGCTGGCTTGGCACCATCAGGAGTGATACCGGAATGGACATAGCCAATCTGAAAGAAGCGGTCCAGGATAGAACTGACTGGAGGACACTGATCCAATGAGTGACCGAGAGACGACTTCGACTGAACGGATAGATAGATAGCTTGTGTATGTGAGAAAGCATATGTTTATATGTACAAGTATATGCATATTTGTGTATATGTGCATCTATGTAGGTGTATTTATATGTAGATAGCTGTGTACGTGTGTGTCATTATATATATATATGTATATATATCTTTTACTCTTTTACTTTTATACTTGTTTCAGTCATTTGACTGCGGCCATGCTGAAGCACCGCCTTTAGTCGAGCAAATCGACCCCTGGACTTATTTTTTGTAAGCCCAGTACTTATTCTATTGGACTCTTTTGCCGAACCGCTGAGTGAACATACCAGCATCGGTTGTCAAGCAATGCTAGGGGGACAAACACAGAGACACAAACACACACACACACACACACACACACACACACACACACACACATATATATATATATATATATATATATATATATATATATACATATACATATACATATATACGATAGGCTTCTTTCAGTTTCCGTCTACCAAATTCACTCACAAGGCTTTGGTCGGCCCGAGGCTATAGCAGAAGGCACTTGCCCAAGATGCTACGCGGTGGGACTGAACCTGGAACCATGTGGTTGATAAGCAAGCTACTTACCACACAGCCACTCCTACGCCTATATATATATATGTGTGTGTGTGTGTGTGTGTGTGTGAATGTATGTATGTGTCATTATTTATTGGTGCGGTGCATATTGATCCAACAGATCTCTTGATGTCATTATATATTTGTATCTTGTCAGAGTAATTGATCAGAATTCTCTGGAGATGTCTGGAACACTCCTGTTCTCTAGCAGACAAGCATAGAACACTAAAATGGACTGTCTTTGGAGAGAAACAGAGAGAAGGAAAGAGACAGGTGGGGGAGCAGAGACAAGGAAGGTGAGAGAGAGAGAGAGAGCAAGCAAAAGAAATAGATGACAGAAATAAAAAAGATAATGATTGAAATTATATATGTGTGTGCATATATATGTGTATGTATATCTGTGTGTGTGTGTGTGTGTGTGTGAGTGTATTTATATAAGAATGCACATATATGTATGCATAATATTTACATACATACACACATATCATCACTATCATCAGCATCATAATTTAACGTCCATTTTTCCATGTTGGCATGGGTTAGATGGTTTGGCCAGATCTAGTGAGCTAGAGCTACACCAGACCCCAGTAATCTATCTAGGTTTGGTTTCTATTGCTGGATGCCCTTTACAGAGTGTACTATACTAGGTGTCTTTTATGTGTCACCAGCATGGACATGACACGCATATGTGTGTTTATATATATATATATAATATAATATATATATATAATATATATATATATATATATATATACATTCATATATATATATATATATACATACATGACGCCATGATAGATCGTTAGCTCCTACGCGCATTTTTTCTGTCCTTGTTTTTTTCTGTGTATCTTTCTGTCAAAGAGCGTAGGCTCGAAACATAAAAGACTTTTTCTATTTCTATTCCTGAGCGCTATACTAATACATTTGTTTGTTTGTACTCCACCTGCCTTCGTCTTTTGCTTATTTTCGTAAACTTCCCCATACAAATATTTATATATAAAAAGAATAAGTCCTGGGGGCTAATTTTGCCA
The DNA here is from genome assembly GCF_006345805.1 of Octopus sinensis. Classification (NCBI taxonomy): domain Eukaryota; kingdom Metazoa; phylum Mollusca; class Cephalopoda; order Octopoda; family Octopodidae; genus Octopus; species Octopus sinensis. The sequence goes on along the minus strand of NC_043017.1, from coordinate 31,486,142 downwards.
ACAAAAAAAACCTTTTAAGCCAGTGCTCCATCATGGCCACAGTCAAATGACTGAAACAAGTAAAAGACTAAAAGAATATATACATACTTGATGGTCTTCTTTCAGTTTCCGTCTACCAAATCCACTCACAAGGCTTTGGTCGGCCCGAGGCTATAGTAGAAGACACTTGCCCAAAAGGTGCCATGCAGTGGGATTGAACCTGGAACCATGTAACAAGGAAACAACCTTCTTACCACACAGCTACCCCTGTGCCTGATGATGATGATGATGACGATGATGATATATACACACATGTACTTATATACTTATGTGAGTGTGTGTGTGTGTGTATGTGTATATATTATATATATATATATATATATATATTATAATATAATATATATATATATATTATATATATATATATAATATAATATATATATATATATATATAATATATATATATATATATATATATATATATATATATATATAATATATATATATATATATAATATATATATATAATATATAATATATATATATATATAATATATATATATGTATATATTCTTTACTCTTTACTCTTTTACTCCTTTACTTGTTTCAGTTCATTTGACTGTGGCCATGCTGTAGCACCACCTTTAGTCGAGCAAATCGACCCCAGGACTTATTCTTTGTACACCTAGTACTTATTCTATCGGTCTCTTTTGCTGAACCGCTAAGTTACGGGGACGTAAACACACCAGCATCGGTTGTCAAGCAATGTTGGGGGGACAAACACACCCACACAAACATATGCACAAACACATCACACACACACACACACACACACACATATACATAAATATATATATATATATATATATATATATATATATGTATATATATATATATAAAGTTAATCCAAACAAGAAAGCACAAAAAAAACACAACAACGTGAGGACATGGAACAAATATAGTATTATTGGATGCTCAGGAAAGGAGGGTTTAACATTTCGAGCGGAGCTCTTCGTCGGAAACATAGGAGAAGGAAAGATCCAGAGACGGGAAGACAGAGGAAAAAAAATCGCCAATGGTACACACGAGGTCACAAGGCTTCTGTCAGTTTCCATCTACCAAATCCGCTCACAACGCTTTGGTCTGCCTGAGGCTATAGTAGAAGACACTTGCCCAAAATGCCACGCAGTGGGACTGAACTTGGAACCATGTGGCTGGTAAGCAAGCTACTTGCCACACAGTCACTCCTACGCCTATAAACATATATATTTATATTCAAACTTTCTTCAATATGGATGGATTTACATTTTCAATTTCATTTTCATTTTCTGGAAAACTAAGAGGTTTTTAAAATACTTTTTTAAAACCCGTTATATGACTGTGCAACACTAAAAGAACTTTCAGAAGTCCATTTGTTACCTAATTCTTATTTTTATAGAACTATCACCAATGTTTCATGAGTGTGACACCACCCCCTTACATGTTTGGAGAACTCAGATGTTTTTTCAGTTGATGAGTACGGGTCACTTATATTTACTGCAATATTTGCAGCCTTAATAAAGCTGTCTTCGTACGAAACAATTGTACCGAAATATTGATCCATTCTTGTTGCTTTTTTCTTATATATTTATATATATATACACAAACATGCAATATTCTTCTAAAGATGATGCAAGAGACGGTCAAGGTTTTTGGGATGCTATATTGAGAAGGATTACTATCCATGCTCAGATATTCTTGCTGGTTTCACCTTTTGTCGATTTGTTATTATCCAGTGCCATTTGAATCCTAATTGAACAAATGTTCCATTCGTAACCCATTCTGTCTTTTATGATGTCTGTTATTAAATTGAATCTGTTATTAAATTGTTCTGAGAAGAAGAATTCCCCCAATGCTGGTTCTTGCTCAAATATCAATGAAAGATTACTCCCAAAGCTGAGAATTGGATTCGTAAATGGAAGGGTAAAAATAGAAAAGAAAAAAAGAGATAAATAAATAAATAAATAAATTCATCTAATTATTCGGACGTAATAAAGACAAATCTGTTTCTCAACAACACAAAATAAGAATGATAACTATAACAACAACAACAATAATAATAATAATAATAATAATAATAATAATAATAATAATAATGATAATAATAATAATAATAATAATAATCAGAAGAAGAAGAAGAAAAAGAAGAAGAATTATTATAGTAGTAGCAGTAATAATAATAATAATAATAATAATAATAATAATAATAATAATAATAATAAAAATAGTAATAATAATCAGAAAAAGAAGAAGAATTATAATAATGATAATAATGATAATAATAATAATAATAATAATAATAACAATAATAATAATAATAATAATGATGATGATGATGAGAAGAATTATAATAAAAATAATAATAGCAACAATAGTAATAATAATAACAATGCTAAAAATAATAATAATAAAAATAATAATGCAAGATATGAACTTAATGTCATAGACACAGGCCAACAAATGGATGACTGGATTGTACACATCAAATATCTATGAAAGCAACCAAGGTTACTAACATTTAACAACATGTGTGTGTGTGTGTGTGTGGGTATGTATATATATATACATTAAGGCGGCGAGGTAGCAGAATCGTTAGCACGTCGGGCGAAATGCTTAGCCATATTTCGTCTGCCGTTACGTTGTGAGTTCAAATTCCGCCGAGGTCGACTTTGCCTTTCATCCTTTCGGGGTCGATAAATTAAGTACCAGTTACGCACTGGGGTCGATGTAATCAACTTAATACCTATGTCTGTCCATGTTTGTCCCCTCTATGTTCAGCCCCTTGTGGGTAATAAAGAAATAGGTATGTATATATATATATATATATATATATATATAAAAATATATGCCTGCGTTTGTATATATATGTGTGTGTGTGGGTATATATATATACACTGTCTTTCCTACCCGCCATTGCTTCTTCACCAAACTTTTTGGCGCCCTCCGATTCTTCCCCTCTCTTCCTCCCATCCTCCTCCCCTCTTCCTCCCATCCTCCTTAATCCCTTCTTTCTCCTTTTCTCTTGGTCACTGATTCTGTCCCCTGCCTTCCACCCTCTTTGATTCCCTCTCTCTCTGTCTCTCTTTCTCTCTCTCTCTCCTGCAACCTGCTGCTTCTTAAACCATTCTGCTGGCCATCGTATCTCGACCAACATGTGTCCCCGCTACCGAAACGGTAATTATTTCTACGCCAGCTATGTTGTTGTTGTTTTTGTCTCATTTGTTCTAAAGTCGTATGACAACCACCATTATATATATTTTGTTTATTCATTACTGTTTTCAATTTCGTTTTCGTCTCTTGTATTTACATCCGTCTTGTGCGTTCACATTCCTGTCTTCTACCAAGAAATCTAATGCTTACAGCTTAGTTTTTTTTCTTGGGGCAGGCCGAGTTGGAGCAAATATCAGAATTGAACAGCCGAAATTTGCTATGATGATTCGGTGTCTGACTGAAGATTGAAGGCTTCGAATGATTTGTCTGTTCCGTGTTCGTCCCTTCCTGTATTTCACGTTCATTATATATAAAAACATTCATTCTTATATATATATATATATATATATATACCGGAGTAAACACATAATTGTGAAACAAGGTGGAAAAAAGAGTACTCAAATACCAGAGGTAGAGTAATATGCTTTATTTAAAAGCAGCAGAAATTCAACAAAAGCTGGTACTTGGAGTTTCACGTTCCCGTTCGCTTTAAGGTTTTTCCTTGGTTTTTTATAATTTTATATTTTATATTGAACTCATTTATTTGTTTTGTTTATTTTTGTTTATCACTTGCATATGAGCGTTATTTGAAAGGACCAATCAAACAAATCCATTTTTAAAGGTGTAACGTTTATACTAGTCTTGATAGAATTGTCGTTTCGGTCCTATTTTAACAAAACTGTCCGACGAACGGGACTGTGAAACTCCAAGTAACAGCTTTTGTTGAATTTCTGCTGCTTTTAAATAAAGTATATATTATAATTATATATATATATATATATATATATATATATAGGCGCAGGAGTGGCTGTGTGGTAAGTAGCTTGCTTACCAACCACATGGTTCCGGGTTCAGTCCCACTGCGTGGCACCTTCGGCAAGTGTCTTCTACTATAGCCTCGGGCCGACCAAAGCTTTGTGAGTGGATTTGGTAGACGGAAACTGGAAGAAGCCTGTCGTATATATGTATGTATATGTATGTGTGTATATGTTTGTGTGTCTGTGTTTGTCCCCCCACCATTGCTTGAAAACCGATGGTGGTGTGTTTACGTCCCCGTAACCTAGTTGTTCAGCAAAAGAGACTGATAGAATAAGTACTGGGCTTACAAAGAATAGGTACTGGGCTTACAAAGTCCCGGGGTTGATTTACTTGACTAAAAGGCGGTGCTCCAGCATGGCCACAGTCAAAATGACTGAAACAATTAGAAAGAGAAAAAAGAAATATCATCATCATCATCATCATCATCATTTAACGTCCGCTTTCCATGCTAGCATGGGTTGGACGGTTCAACTGGGGTCTGGGGAGCCCGAAAGCTGCACCAGTCCAGTCAGATCTGGCAGTGTTTCTACAGCTGGATGCCCTTCCTAACGCCAACCACTCCGAGAGTGTAGTGGGTGATTTTATGTGCCACCGACACAGGTGCCAGACGAGGCTGGCAAACGGCCACGCTCGGATGGTGTTTTTATGTGCCACCGACACAGGTGCCAGATGAGGCTGGCAAACGGCCACGATCGGATGGTGCTTGCTACGTGCCCACAGCACGGAGGCCAGTCGATGCGGCACCGGCTACGGTCACGTTCGGACAGCCCCCTTGTGTGCCACGTGCCATCGGCACTGGCACCACAAAGATACAAATTCCATTGATGTTCATCTATTTTGATTTGTTTTGATTTTCACTTGCCTCAACAGGTCTTCACAAGTGTCACAAGAAGGAAGGTATGCACAGGTGGACTGACTACGTCCCAGGTAGGGGCCATGGGTTATGGCCTGACTAGTCTTGCCGGGTCTTCGGATGGTGTTTTTATGTGCCACCGACACAGGTGCTAGATGAGGCTGGCGAACGGCCACGATCAGATGGTGTTTGTCATGTGCCCACCGCACTGACTACAGCACTGATGGATTTCTTGTGTGCCACAGGCACTGGTACCACAAGATACAAATTCCATTGATGTTCATCTATTTTGTCTATTTTGATTTTGATTTTGATTTAATTTTCACTTGCCTCAACCGGTCTTCACAAGTGTCACAAGAAGGAAGGTATGCACAGGTGGACTGACTAGTCTTGCCGGGTCTTCGGAAGGTGTTTTTATGTGCCACTGACACAGGTGCCAGATGAGGCTGGCAAACGGCCATGATCGGATGGTGTTCGTTACGTGCCCACAGCACGGAGGCCGGTGATGCGGAACTGGCTACGGCCACGTTCGGATGGTTCTCTTGCGTGCCACCGCACTGGTACCACAAAGTGTGTGCCACCGGCCTGGTACCACAAGATACAGATTCCATTGATGTTCATCTATTTTGATTTGTTTTGATTTTGATTTTGATTTTCACTTGCCTCAACGGTCTTCACAAGTGTCACAAGAAGGAAGGTATGCACAGGTGGACTGACTACGTCCCAGGTAGGGGCCATGGGTTATGGCCTGACTAGTCTTGCCGGGTCTTCGGATGGTGTTTTTATGTGCCACCGACACAGGTGCCAGATGAGGCTGGCAAACGGCCACGATCGGATGGTGTTTGTCATGTGCCCACAGCACGGAGGCCAGTCGATGCGGTACTGGCTACGGCCACTTTCGGATGGTTTTCTCTTGTGTGCCACCGGCACTGGTACCACAAAGATACAAATTACATTGATGTTCATCTATTTTGATTTGTTTTGATTTGATTTTGATTTTGATTTTCACTTGCCTCAACAGGCCTTCACAAGTATCACAAGGAGGAAGGTATGCACAGGTGGACTGACTACGTCCCAGGTAGGGGCCATGGTTTATGGCCTGACTAGTCTTGCCGGGTCTTCGGATGGTGTTTTTATGTGCCACCGACACAGGTGCTAGATGAGGCTGGCGAACGGCCACGACCGGATGGTGTTTGTTATGTGCCCACAGCACGATGGCCAGTGATGCGGTACTGACTACGGCCATGTTCGGATGGATTCTTGTGTGCCACCGGCACTGGTACCACAAGCGGTACTGACTACTTTTTATGTGCCACCGACACAGGTGCTAGATGAGGCTGGCGAACGGCCACGACCGGATGGTGTTTGTTATGTGCCCACCGCACGATGGCCAGTGATGCGGTACTGACTACGGCCACGTTCGGATGGATTCTTGTGTGCCACCGGCACTGGTACCACAAGCGGTACTGACTACGGCCACGTTCGGATGGATCCTTGTGTGCCACCGGCACTGGTACCACAAAGATACAAATTCCATTGATGTTCATCTATTTTGATTTGTTTTGATTTTCACTTGCCTCAACAGGTCTTCACAAGTGTCGCAAGAAGGAAGGTATGTACAGGTGGACTGACTACGTCCCAGGTAGGGCCCATGGGTTATGACCTGACTAGTCTTGCCGGGTCTTCGGATGGTGTTTTTATGTGCCACCATGTTCCCATAGCACGGAGGCGAGTCGATGCGGTACTGGCTACGGCCACGTTCGGATGGTTTTCTTGTGTGCCACAGGCACTGGTACCACAAAGATACAAATTCCATTGATGTTCATCTATTTTGATTGATTTTCACTTGCCTCAGCAGGTCTTCACAAGTGTCACAAGAAGGGAGGTATGCACAGGTGGATCGACTAATTCCATTGATGTTCATCCATTTTGATTGATTTTCACTTGCCTCAGCAGGTCTTCACAAGTGTCACAAGAAGGGAGGTATGCACAGGTGGATCGACTACGTCCCAGGTAGGGGCCACAGGATATGGCCTGACTAGTCCTGCCGGGTCCTCTCATGCACAGCACACTTCCATAGGACTCGGTCTTCAGTCATTTCCTTGGTGAGACATAAAGTTCGAAGGTCGTGCTTCACCACCTCGTCCCAGGTTTTCCTGGGTCTACCTCTTCCACAGGTTCCCTCAACTGCTAGGGTGTAGCACTTTTGCACACAACTATCTTCAGCCATTCTCGTCACATGACCATACCAGCGCAGCCGTCTCTCTTGCACACCACAGCTGACACTTCTTAGGTTCAACTTTTCTCTCAAAGTACTTACACTCTGACGATTATGAACACTGACATTACACATCCATCGGAGCATACTGGCTTCATTTCTTGCAAGCTTACGCATATCCTCAGCTGTCACGGCCCATGTTTCACTACCATGTAGCATGGCTGTACGTACACACGCATCATATAGTCTGCCTTTTACTCTTAGCGAGAGGCCTTTTGTCACCAGCAGGGGTAAGAGCTCTCTAAACTTTGCTCAGGCTATTCTTACTCTAGCAGTTACACTTTCAGCACACCCACCCCCGCTACTGACTTGGTCTCCTAGGTAGCGGAAGCTATCAACTATTCTAGTTGTCTCCCTGGAACGTGGTAGAAGTTGGTCTCTGCACATTTCCAGTGTTTATTGCTCCTGAGCATTTGCCACAGACAAAAACTATTTTCCTAGTTAGCCTTCCTTTGACATTGCTGCACCTCTTATGTGTCCATAGCTTACACTTGGTGCACCTTATAGAGTTTCTACCTACACCTTTTTTACAGATCGAGCAGGGCCATCTACCTGAAGTCGTTTGTGGTTGGTCCACCTTCCTACTTATTAGGACTTTGGTTTTGGCTAGGTCGATTCTAATCCTTGTTTCCACACCTGAAACTTCTCCTCCAGTTCTGATAGTGACTCAGCAATTAGAGCAAGGTCATCAGCATATAGGAGCTCCCAGGGGCATCCTGTCTTAAATTCTTCCGTTATTGCCTGGAGGACTATGATAAATAGGAGGGGCTGAGGACTGAACCTTGGTGGACCCCAACCTCTACCCGGAATTCTTCACTGTACTCGTTGCCAATATATATATTAAATGCATATGGTCACTGTATATGTTATATTGCCTTATATATCCTCTCTTTTATACAGAAAGGGTGTGATTTAAAGGAGTGATACTAGCAAGAGCTGGCAGCAATTTCTTGCAGATGAAGCAACTGTGGAAAAACTATTTCACTGTCCCAAGTTTTGATCAAATTTATAATGGCAGACGGGTGGAAGTTAAGAGTGTCTTCTAGGTGCAACGTTTTTTGGCATATGTAGTAAAAACAGCTGTTTATGCTTCATACCGTGTTATTCGAAACTGAAGACAAAGAAGAGAAAAATGATAATTATGTGCAGTAATATCACAACGAATTATACCGGGGAGGGGGGGAACCTATGGAGAGTTAATGACAGAGACAAAGACAATATCATATTATGTGCATGTATGTGTGTGTACATATACATATATATGTGTGTATATATATATATATATATATATATATATATATATATATGTGTGTGTATATATACATATATATATATGTATGTATATATATATGTATATATATACATGTATATATGTATATATACATATGTATATATATATGTATGTATGTATGTATATATATAATATATATATGTATATATGTATGTATGTATATATTCATATATATCTATATATATGTATATATATATATATATACAATATATATATATATATATATATATAATATATATATAATATATATATTGATAGACAGATAGATAGAGAGAGAGAAATAGACACATGAATATATATAAATATAAAGATATATAAAAGCATACATACATATAGTCATACATACACATGCAAACACGTGTTATGTATATATGTATGCATGTACATAGATATGTACATACACATATACATATATATATATATATCTGTACGTTCATATATACATATATATACATATATATACATATATATATACATATATATATGTATATATATATGTATACATATATATATATATATATATAATATATATATATATATCTATATATATATATATATATATATATATATATATATATATATATATATATATATAATATATATATATATATATTATATATATATGTATATATATATGCAAACACACATATATGGAAACAGTATATCTTTTAAAGCATTTAAGAGCTATGAGCTATGTCCCCTTGCAACCTCATAAGTTTCCGTAGCAGAAATGAGCAATGACAAGTAAAACCTATAACCGTGTACAATAAACTATTACAAGGGAGTCTATAATCAGAAGATATCTTGTGATTGATTGGCTGTCAGTGGAGGTTTTTTTTGCTTGTACAAGTTGTCTCATTATCAGAGTGCAACAGTAGTTCTGTTCGAGGAAGATATCTTCTAAGCAGGACTTAAGCAGGGTAAAAAGTGCAAATATGACATATTTCAAAGGTGGAGGGAAATGGCAAGAGGAGAATAATATGATTACAGCATCACACATAGAATATATATATATATATATATATATATTGTCAATAATAATAAGTGTAAAATTAATTAATTAGTAATTAATAATTTTACCAAGTAGTGTTCAGTATGTAAAAATAGCACTTCCAGAATCCAGTCTCACTGATGAAGGTGAGTCTTTTTCAGAATCTCACATTGCTAGAGATTCCAGTCCTTTGTCAGTTCCTCTTTCAAGTTCAGAGACCTGAGGTCAGCCTCAACCACTTCATCCCATGACTTCCTTGGTGTCCCTTTTCCACAATTTCCAGCCTCATTTAGCTGTCTGCACTTCTTTATCCATACTTCCCCATCCATATACATCACATGTCCATACTAATGTGTTCTTCTTTCTTGGAAACCTCTAATTTCTCTTATGCCCAAGTTTTCACTCAGCACTTTTGTACCAATTCTTTCATGCACACTCACTTAGCATATCCATGCATGCTTGCTTCATTTCTTTCCATTCTCCTCAAGTCCTCTGCTTTCAAAGCTCATATCTCACCACCATGCAGCATTGCAGTTCTAACACACTCATCATTCAATCTGCCATTCAGTTTGAGGGAAAAGACCTTTGTTGCCACAAACAGTAGTAGTTACTCCTTGAACTTTCTCCAACTAAAACTCACTCTGCCTACTATACTTTCAGAACAATCAACTCCCTTGCTAATTACGTCACCTGAGTAACAAAATCTATCAACTACTTCTAGGAAGCCATCTGGGTATTTAAAAAACTTAAATCTAGAAACTGAAACATTTTTTCACACTAAGAGTTGCTGAAGTATGGAACAAACTGCCAGCATCAGTTGTTAGTTGTCGGGGGCACTGCATCCTTCAAAACTTCCATGCTTCCTGAGATTCGCCAACACTACACCTGATTTTCTCCCCTCCATACACACGCAAGCATGTATCTGACTCATACACTGTTCACTTTCCAGACATTTGTACAAAATAATACATACATACATGTATACATATGTATATGCATGTATGTATGTGTGTATGTATATGTGTATGTATGTATGTATGTATGTATGTATGTATGTATGTATGTATGTATGTATGTATGTATGCATGTACATTTATATATATATACACATGCACAAATATATGTATGTATATATGTATGTGTGTGTGTATGTTTGTATATATATCACGTGATCACATGACCAACCAGGCCATCAGATGTTGTTACACATCCCTGGTCACAATGCGTTCGCATTGTTTTAGCCTTTGAATGACACCACCCCGCTGGCTAAGCGAGCAGGCCATCAGAAGAGAGAGTGTTGAAAGAGTACAGCAGGGATCACCACTCCCTGCCGGAGTGTCATGGAGCTTTTAGGTGTTTTCGCTCAATAAACACACACAACGGCCGGTCTGAGAATCGAAACCGCGATCCTACGACCGCGAGTCCACTGCCCTCTCCACTGGGTTATATATGTTTGTGTATATATATGTGCATGTATATATGGATGTTACTGTTTTAAAATACTTTCATATTAATTATTTATTGCAATTTAAGAATAAACATTTGAAATTGAAAGCAAAACTTTAAAGTACACAGTGTACATACAAACACCCAAACACACTCACAAACAAGCATGCAGACACACATAAACATAGACACACACACATACACACAGATACACACACACATGTACAAACATTGTTGCCGCACAATTTTCTTACACTTCATTTCTTTGCAGATGTGCAGATGTGTATATATATATATATATATATATATATTTATGAATAGAATGTATATATTTTCATGTATTTTTGCATATAAGTACATTTATTTATATATATATATATATATGCAAATATATATTTATATACATATGCCTTTCTGTGTTTTTGTATACAATTGTGTGTGTATATATATATATATATGTATCTACCTATATATATATATATAAATTGATAGATAAATAGATAGATAG
>NC_043017.1:31457228-31467228 GCF_006345805.1 Octopus sinensis | reverse complement strand
CAATATTCTTGTCATGAACTCAAGCATTCAAACAGATTTTGTTGCATCTTGGGGTAGGGTGGGATCATTATACCAATAATAAACACATGCACTGGTTCAACTTCACTTTTTTATTATTTGTTAATTAGTCAAATATTTAATTACTCGATTAATCATTCAGTAAATCAATCAATCAGTTATTTTCCAAAGTCCTTTCATCACCATTTGCAACCACTTCAATGGCATGCAAATGACAATAAAAACACTTTGATAAACACAACTGATTCATTAATTAACTGAATGAGTAATCAAGCAATCAATTAGTCAGTTAAATAGTTAATCAATTGACAAATAATAGAGAAGAGAAACTGAACCAGTGTGTGTGTGTGTGTTTATTATTAACATAATGATCCTCTAGAGGTACAGCGAAATTCTATTATATATTTTTGCTGTTATATCATGTATTATAAACAAGGTTGTGAGATGGCAGAATGGTTAGCACAGCAGGCAAAATGCTTAGTGGTGTTTCATCTGTCTCCATGTTCTGAGTTCAAATTCCGTTGAGGTCAACTTTGCCTTTCATCCTTTCAAGTTGATAAAATAAGTACCAGACAAGCACACCCCAAAATAATTACTGGCCTTGAACAAAAATTCATAAAAATGTTACATACATTATATCTCATAATAGGTGCAAGCGTGGCCCTGAGGTCAATAGCTTGCATGCATACCACATGGTTCTGGGTTCAGTCCCAGCACGTGACACTTGGGGCAAGAATCTTCTACTATAGCCTCGGCTGACCAAAGCCCTGTGAGTGGATTTGGTAGACAGAAACTGAAAGAAGCCCATCGTATATATATATATATATATATATACACAGGAAATAGAGGGTAAATGTTTTTATTTTTCATTCCCTTTCTAAATTACCCCTAATAGTGGTTTGGAGTTTAACTACTCTTTCTAGCAAGTCAGATATCCTGTTAGGGCCATCTCTTATGCATTTAAATGTAAACTGTATTTTCATATATATATATATTTAAAATTACTTACTGGAATTATCCAGTAATTTTTTATTTTTTGCTAGTTTATTTTGTCTCTTTGTCTTCTCTCCTGGTACTGTATTAACACTTAATGTGGTTTTAGAGTCAAATTTTGGCTGCTATTTCTAGCGTGGTCGTATCTCTTAGATACCCTTAATTATAATTTTAATAATTAATTATTACTTTTAAGGTTTTTATTCCCATGCTAGCCACCTGATAAGATCGGTATTTTAAATAACGATCTTATCCTTATATATATGTGTGTATATATATATATATATATATATATATTTGTTCGTCTCCCTGCGGCCATTAGGCACAACTCTACAAGCCAGCCCCAACTCAACTCGTCCTGTCGAAAGACCCTTGTCCTACGTCCTGGTTTTGTTTTGTTTTTTATCCTTACCGTTATTGTTTTTACGTTTTTGTATTCTTATTCGTGCTTTCCTTATTGTTGTCACGTATTCTGTATTTTTATTCGTGTACATCGTTCGTTTTCCGTCCTTGTGTTGTATACATTCGAAGCTTTCTTCCAAGGGATCTAATGCGCTTGGCTTAGATTTTCCTTTGGGGGCTGCCCAGATCGGAGCAATCTCAAGATTAATCAGCCGAAATTGCGAAGATGATCTGGTTCTTGACTGATGACTGAGGGCTTCGAATGTCCCGTCCTGTGGTTCTTGTGTCGTCTCTTTGGTGTTTCATGTTCTTGTCCATGTCTGTATTTATTTTTTACTGTTTACATATATATAGCTAAGAATTCTCATTTCATCTCTTCCTGACTCTTGTACTACACACATACATTTGCTGCTAACCCTTAAATGTTCGAATCTATTCACTAATTCTGCTTGTTCTTAAAATATAACCCTTTAATTTGTTTATCCCCTCGGTACCAAGTTAATTTGTTCGTTACTCTGTTCATTTCTTCAAACCCCGATTGTTTTAAGTCTACTGTCCCCAATCAAAATCTTCGCAGCCCGCCATTCGTTCGCGGTTCGCCCGCCCTCCCACCCCCACCACCCATACCGGAGAACACTCTGTTTACACCATCCTCACCGGATATCCCCTCTACCACCGCCACCACTACGTGTGTCTGTTCCTCCTACCCCTCCTCCTCAATATACTTTCTCATTATGTATTTTACCCCTGCCTCTCTCCCCCTGGACAGAAGCAGCTAGCGCTGCAGCTCATCAAACGTCCCACTTAACCTGTTATCTTATGTTCCTCCTGTTTTGAAATGTGTCACTGCCTCAACCGGCTATCTCCTTCCAGCCCCCTCCCCCACTCTTGATATCCTACGTTTTTACTTCCTACTTTTCATTCTGTCTAGAACCTGCCACCAACCCTACCTGTCATCGTTTCTCTTTACCCCAAACCTTCCCCACTGGTGCTCCCCTATATTACATGCACCCCCCACCACTCTCTCTCCCTCTCCCTCTCTCCTCTCTGCCGGAACCCTCCCCCCCTGCCGCAATGCAACGAAAAAAGGCAATAACCGATCGTGGCCGATGCCAGACCCCTCTGGCACCTGTGCAGGTGGCACGTAAAAAGCACCCACTACACTCGCGGAGTGGTTGGCGTTAGGAAGGGCATCCAGCTGTAGAAAAAACTGCCAGATCAGACTGGAGCCTGGGGCAGTCCCTGCTCCCCAGACCCCGGTCAAACCGTCCAACCCGTGCTAGCGCGGAAAACGGACGTTAAACGATGATGATGATGATGATGATAGACACACACACTATATTATATTATTTCTTATTTATTCTATATTATATACTAGCTGTTATATTTTATATATTTGCTATTATTCTGTTGTATATTATAATATATAACTGGCTCTCCATCACTTATGATGACAAGGGATCCAGCTGACCGGATCAATGGAACAGTTGGCCCATGAAATCAATGTGTAAGTGGCTGAGTACTCCACAGACCCAAACACCCTTTACATAGTTTTCAGAGATTCAGCATGATGCAAAATGTGACAAGGATGGCCCTTTGAAATACAGGTACTTCTCATTTTTGCTAGCAGAGTGAACTGGAGCAACATGAAATAAAGTGTCTTGCTCAAGAACACAACTTATTGCCAAGAATTGAACTCATGACCTTACGATTGTAAGCCGAATACCCTAACCACTGAGCCATGTGCCTATTGTATTATAAATATCATCATCCTCATCATCGTTTAACATCCACCTTCCATGTTGGTATGGATGGATGGTTTGACAAGGCGCTGGCCAGGTGGGCCCTTGACTTCAGTGTCAGTTTTGGCAGGGATTTTGTAAATGGATACCCTTCCTAATGGCAACCACCCAGCAGAGTGGATTGAGTGCTTTTTATGTGTCACAAGCACTGGCAAGGTCAGTTTTGGCATGGTTTTTTATATGTGGATGCCCTTCCAAATGCCAACCACTTTACAATGTGGACTGGGTGCTTTTTAAGTGGCACCTGCACTGACAGGGTCACCAAGTAACATGCAAGACAAAAATATTTTGAGAGACGAAGGGGCATTGGAAGAGGTGATCTTGTGTCAGATGATGAAAGGTGAGATGAAGAGAGAGAAACAGGTGTCTTTGCTGTCGAGGTTACCCAGTTGGAGAGAGGGAAAGGGAGAGAGAGAGAGAGAGAGAGAGAGAGAGGTAATATTACATTATCTATATTTGCTGTTATTTCTACAAGTGGAATTATCTCTTTTACTCTTTTATTTGTTTCAGTCATTTGACTGCGGCCATGCTGGAGCACCCACCTTTAGTCAAGCAAATCGACCCTGGGACTTATTCTTTGTAAGCCTAGTACTTATTCTATCGGTTTCTTCTGCCGAACTGCTAAGTTACGGGGATGTAAACACACCAACATCGGTTGTGAAGCGATGTTGAGGGAGCACAAACACAGACACACAAACATATAAACATATAAACATATATATATATACATATATACGATGGGCTTCGTTCAGTTTCCATTTACCAAATCTGCTCACAAGGCTTTGGTCAGCCTGAGGCTCTAGTAAAAGACACTTGCCCAAGGTACCATGCAGTGGGACTGAACCCAGAACCATGTGGTTGGTAAGCCAGCTACTTACCACACAGCCACTCCTCCACCTATCTCTTTACTAATTTCTAAAAAATTTTAAATACTCCTGAAGGGAGTTTTTGTACTCTAACTGTAGGGATAATCTCAGTCAAAGATTCTCAACTCTGTTAGATATGTGTATTTAGAATGTCGAAATCAGTCGTTAGAAATCGTCCCTTCGCCCCTATTCTTGCCATTATTTCTACCAATCAATAGAAGTAGATCATTCTTGTCACAAGGCCATTGTATAGACTTCCAGGTTTGAGCAAATGTCAAAAAAATATTGGTGATAAATGACCGCCAATGGCAGAGGTGGGTTGTTAAAAGTTTTGAAGAATGGTGTTTGCAGTTGACCTTCTGTCGCAGGAATAATATAGCTTAACATGAACTGAAGAGGTGATGAGGATGATGATGATTGTGGTGTTGTTGATGGTGGTGGTGGTGGTGTTGATGGTGGTGTTGTTGTCATGGGCGGTGGTTTTGTGTGGTGGTGACGGTGCTGATGCCGAAAATAACATTGCTGCTGTTACAGTTGATGATGATGATGATGATGACGATGATGGTTGTGATGGTGGTGGTGGTGGTGGTGGTGGTAGTGGTGATGGTGGTGATGGTGGTGATGCTCTGCTGTGCTGCTAATGATAATGGTGGTGGTGGTGATGGTGGTGATGGTGATGATGATGATGATGATGATTGTGATGATGATGATGATTATGATGATGATGATGATGGTGATGATGATGATGATGAGGGTGATGATGATGATGATGGTGATGATGATGATGATTGTGATGGTGATGATGATGATCAGGGTGATGATGATGATGATGATGATGATGATGATGATGATAACAATGGGGATGGTTGTGGTAACGGTGATGCTACTGATACTGAAAACAGTATTAGTTTTTGATGATGATGATGATGTTGATGACTACAGCAACAGCAACATTGGTAACAAAAAGGATGATGAGGAAGCTGGTGATAGCGAAACACTGAGAAGTTGATGATGATGATGATGATGACGATGATGGCAATGATGGTGACCATGATGATGATAACCATGATGATGATGATGAAGATGATGATGGTGATAACCATGATGATGATGATGATGATGATGGTGATCATGATGGAGTTGTTAATGATGACGATGATGAAAGTGAGTATGACGATAGTGATACTGGACATAGGTAGTAGCGCTCGTGGAGTCGGTTACTGCGATGTTGGATGGTAGAGGTATTGTGATGATGGTGATGCAGGTGACGGGGGGTGGGGGTGGGTGTGGTTAGGGGGCGGGGGTGGGGTGATGTTTGGGACTCTGACCGGATAAGTTGGTTGTTGGATAGAAATGATGCTAGCAACATTTATTAATGTCTTGCTCGTGTCAAAGGTATTCAGTATAAGAGTAACTGTGGTGATGACGGCGACGATGGTGATGTTGGTGTTGGTGGTGGAGGTGATGGTGGTGGTTGTGGTTGTGGATGTGGTGGTGGTTGTGGTTGTGGATGTGGTGGTGGTTGTGGTGTGTGGTGGTGGTGGGGGTCATAATGGTGTTGGTGTTGGTGGGGGCGGTGGTTGTGGTGATGGTGGTGGTTGTGTTGTGGTGGTGGTGGTGGGGGTCATAATGGTGTTGGTGTTGGTGGGGGCGGTGGTTGTGGTGATGGTGGTGGTTGTGGTGTTGGTGGTTGTGGTTGTGGCTGCGATGGTGGTGGTGGTGGTGGTGATAATGGTGTTGGTGGTTGTGGTGGTGGTGGTTGTGGTGTTGGTGGTTGTGGTGTTTTGGTGGTTGTGGTGGTGTGGTGGTGGTGGTGGTTGTGGTAGTGATTGTGGTGGTGGTGGTGGTGATAATGGTGTTGGTGGTTGTGGTAGTGGTGGTGGTTGTGGTGGTGGTTGTGGTGGTGGTGGTGGTGGTGGTGGTGATGGTGGTGGTGCTGGTTGTGGTGGTGGTGGTGATGGTGGTGGTGGTGGTGGTGGTTGTGGTTGTGGTGGTGGTGGTTGTGGTGGTGGTTGTGGTTGTCGTGGTGGTAGTGGTTGTGGTGGTGGTGGTGGTGATAATGGTGTTGGTGGTTGTGGTAGTGGTGGTGGTGGTGTGGTTGTGGTGGTGTGGTGGTGGTGGTGATAATGGTGTTGGTGTTGGTGGGGGCGGTGGTTGTGGTGATGGTGGTGGTTGTGGTGTTGGTGGTTGTGGTGTTGTGGTTGTGGTGGTGGTGGTGGTGGTGGTGATAATGGTGTTGGTGGTTGTGGTGGTGGTGGTTGT
Organism: Octopus sinensis; assembly: GCF_006345805.1. Taxonomy (NCBI): domain Eukaryota; kingdom Metazoa; phylum Mollusca; class Cephalopoda; order Octopoda; family Octopodidae; genus Octopus; species Octopus sinensis. The sequence continues at coordinate 31,460,885 of NC_043017.1, read as the reverse complement.
GGTGTTGGTGGTTGTGGTGTTTTGGTGGTTGTGGTGGTGGTGGTGGTTGTGGTAGTGATTGTGGTGGTGGTGGTGGTGATAATGGTGTTGGTGGTTGTGGTAGTGGTGGTGGTTGTGGTGTTGGTGGTTGTGGTGGTGGTGGTGGTGATGGTGGTGGTGCTGGTTGTGGTGGTGGTGGTGATGGTGGTGGTGGTGGTGGTGGTTGTGGTTGTGGTTGTGGTTGTGGTGGTGGTGGTTGTGGTGGTGGTGGTGGTTGTGGTGGTGGTAGTGGTTGTGGTGGTGGTGGTGGTGATAATGGTGTTGGTGGTTGTGGTAGTGGTGGTGGTTGTGGTGTTGGTGGTTGTGGTGGTGGTGGTGGTGGTTGTGGTTATGGTTGTGGTTGTGATGGTGGTGGTGGTGGTGGTGGAGGTAGAGGTAGTGGTGGAGTGATGACTACGATAATGATGATGATGATGATGATGATGATGATGATGATGATGCTTAGAATGAGTTGCAAGGAAATGTAGGAAAGTGCACACGAAGTGCAGGTCAAGGAGGAGACAGGCTTCAGCTGTGCTTAACACGCAAGTGATTAACTTAAACAAGGCTTTCTTTCTTTTCTCTTCTTTTTTATAACAGTTTCCAAAACCTTTATCCCTTTAACCAACCACCAAAGGAATGAAGGCCTCTTCTCCCCCATTCCCAGCATATGAATTTCTCACCGGCACCTTTGAAACTGAGAAATATAAAATGTTGGTACACCTGGTACTCAATACATATAAACAGAACTTGATCAAGATCGCAGGGTGTGTGCTGATTAAACCCTAGAGTTGTCCTTGATACCCAAGAGTGAAGGGGTTGCCTTTGTTTATTTTGCTTTTTGTTTATAGTCTTTTATTTCACTGTGTGTTTTTATACATATAGGCATAGGAGTGGCTGTGTATAGGCACTGGAGTGGCTGTGTGGTAAGTAGCTTGCTTACCAGTCACATGGTTATGGGTTCATTCCCACTGCATGGCACCTTAGGCAAGTGTCTTCTACTATAGCCTCTGGCCGACCAAAGCCTTGTCAGTGGATTTGGTAGATGGAAACTGAAAGAAGCCTGTTGTATCATCATCATCATCATCATCGTCGTCGTCGTCGTTTAGCATCCGCTTTCCATGCTAGCATGGGTTGAACGGTTCGACCGGGGTCTGGGAAGCCAGGAGGCTGCACCAGGCTCCAGTCTGATCTGGCAGTGTTTCTACTGCTGGATGCCCTTCCTAACGCCAACCACTCCGTGAGTGTAGTGGGTGCTTTTTACATGCCACCGGCACAGGTGCCAGACAAGGCTGGCAATGGACACAGTCAGATGGAGCTTTTTAAGTGCCACCAGCACGGAGGCCAGTCGGGGCAGTGCTGGCAATGGCCACGTTCGGATGGTTCTCTTCCGTGTTACCAGCACTAGTATCACAACTACAATTTCCATTGATGTTGATCGATTTTGATTTTGTATATATGTATATATGTATATATATGTATATATGTGTATGTGTTTGTGTGTCTGTGTTTGTCTTCCCAACATCACTCAACAACCGATGTTGGTGTGTTTACATCCCCGTAACTTAGCGGTTCGGCAAAAAAGACCGAAAGAATAAGTACTAGGCTTACAAAGAATAAGTCCTGGGGGTCGATTTGCTCGACTAAAGGTAGTGCTCCAGCATGGCCACAGTCAAATGACTGAAATAAGTAAAAGAGTATATTCATTCAATTATATGTACAAAATTAAAACTTTGCTAGTTGTACCCATGGAAATTCCACAGAACATAAAAGATTAAGAGAAGCTATGGAAGCACTCCGTCGGTTCCGACGATGAGGGTTCCGGTTGATCCAAATCAACGGAACAGCCTGCTCGTGAAATTAACGTGTAAGTGGCTGAGCACTCCACAGACACGTGCACCCTTAACGTAGTTCTCGGGGATATTCAGCATGACACTGAGAGTGACAAAGCCAGCCCTTTGAAATACAGGTACAACAGAAACAGGAAGTAAGAGTGAGAGAAAGTTGTGGTGAAAGAGTACAGCAGGGATCACCACCATCCCCTGCCGGAGCCTCGTGGAGCTTTAGGTGTTTTCGCTCAATAAACACTCACAACGCCCGGTCTGGGAATCGAAACCGCGATCCTATGACCGAGAGACCGCTGCCCTAACCACTGGGCCATTGTGCCTCCACATTAAGAGAAGCTATTCAAGAAAGAAAAGATTATTTGCATTTTTATCCTTAATTTACTAAGTTATTTCACTTCCAGTCACAATAGTAAATCATTTAAAAATTTTCCCTCTGCTAAGCACTTTGTATTTCTTTCTTTCTCTCCACCTCTTCAACAAACTTCTTAACTATGTAATTCCCACCTTCATATCTGTAACATTTCTCTCTTTCCCTTCACCTCTCACTTCCACTAACTCTCTCTCTTTCACTCTCTCAATGTAACTGCTTTCCTGCCCATCTCTCCTTATCTGCCTTTCTTTAATCCTACCACCAGAACATTACCCTCTGCTAAATATTGTATCCTAAACATATCTCTTTCTGTTTACCTTTCCCTCCTCACCCTACAGCACGTTGTTAACACTTTCCTCTCCTGCTTTTCTCTCACTGTGTTTTTCTCTTGCTCTCCACCTCTACCTTCAACTAACCACATGATGCATTTTGCCTTATACCTCTTGCCCTATTTCTTCCTCACTTCTTTCTTCTCTGCTCACACTCTTCACCTTCCTCTCCCTCTCTATCTCACTCATTCCACCTCCAACTCTCTAACTAATTAAAGTATAATGAGTCAACAAACAAGCAGATTATTATATAGATATTATGTACCAATATATTGTGACCCAGTGGTTAGGCTATTGCACTCACTATCAATAGAGCACGGGTTCAATTATCAGACCAGGTGACATGATATGTTCTTGAGCAAAACACTTCATTTTACATTGCTCTAGACCCCTTTTTTATCAAGGGAGAGTGTTTTGCGTGTGTGTGTGTGAGAGAGAGAGAGTGTGTGTGTGAAAGAGAGAGAACGAGTGTATGTGTGTGTGTGTGTGTAGATAGATAGATAGATAGATAGATAGATAGATAGATAGATAGATAGATAGATAGGTAGGTAGGTAGGTAGGTAGGTAGATGGCTAGATAGGTAGATAGATAGATAGACAGAGAGTGATAGATAGATAGATAGATAGATAGGTAGATAGACAGAGAGTGATAGATAGACATAGATGGATAGATAGATAGATAGATGGATAGATAGATACATACATACATAGATAGATAGATAGGTAGATAGATGGATAGATAGATAGATAGATAGATAGATGGATAGATAGATAGATAGATAGATGGATAGATAGGTAGAGAGACAGGTTGGTAGATGGGTAGATAGATGGGTAGATAGACAGACAGATAGACAGATAGATAGATAGATAAATAGATAGATAGATAGATAGATAGATAGGTAGATAGATGGATAGGTAGGTAGATAGACAGGTTGGTAGACGGGTAGATAGATGGGTAGATAGACAGATAGATAGATAGATAGATAGATAGATAGATAGATAGATAGATAGATAGATAGATAGATAGATAGATAGATAGATAGATAGATAGACAGACAGATAGTTAGATAGATAGATAAATTAATAGGTAGATA
>NC_043017.1:31449728-31454728 GCF_006345805.1 Octopus sinensis | reverse complement strand
ACATAGAGGGGACAAACAAGGACAGACAAAGGGATTAAGTCGATTACATCGACCCCAGTGCGTAACTGGTACTTATTTAATCGACCCCGAAAGGATGAAAGGCAAAGTCGACCTCGGCGGAATTTGAACTCAGAACATAACGGCAGACGAAATATTGCTCAGCATTTCGCCCGGTGTGCTAATGTTTCTTATTTCTTTATTGCCCACAAGGGGCGAAACATAGAGGGGACAAACAAGGACAGACAAAGGGATTGAGTCGATTACATCGACCCCAGTGCGTAACTGGTACTTAATTTATCGACCCCGAAAGGATGAAAGGCAAAGTCGACCTCGGCGGAATTTGAACCCAGAACACTCAACGGCAGATGAAATACGGCTTCACATTTTGTCCGGCATGCTAACGTTTCTGCCAGCTCGCCTGCTGATGCTGTCTCTCTCCTTAGTAACAATCACACCAGAATGATGAAATAAATGCCTGACAAACTGCTGGTATCACTGTAATTGACTAAAAGTTCATTATAAGAACAGACTCTGCAATGTTTGCCACCCAATGGAAAAAGCGATTAGATGAAGAATGAGAAAAGAAAATTAGAATGTCCCATGTATTATGAACCACATGGTTGAGGGTTCAGTTTTACTGTGTGGCACTTTGTGCAAGTGTCTCCTACTGTAGCCCTGGGACAACCAAAGCCTTGTAGACGGAAACTGAAAGAAGCCTGTCATATATATTATATATATATATATATAAGTGGTGCTTAAAAGGCACCATTCGAGCATGATCATTCCCAGCGTTGCCTTAGTGGCACTCGAGCCCCATGCTAGTTGGGTATTCAGAGAACCATCTGAGCGTGATCATTGCCAGAGCGGCTATCTGGCCTCTGTCCTGGTGGCACGTAAAAGACACCATTCGAGTGTGATTGTTACCAGCATCGCCTTACTGGCACCTGTGCCTGTGGCATGTGTAAGGGATTCGAGCGAAGTCATTGCCAGTACTGCCTGACTGGCTCCGTGCCGGTTGCACGTAAAAGCACTCGCTACACTCTCGGAGTGGTTGGTGTTAGGAAGGACATCCAGCTGTAGAAAATCTGCCAGACCAAGATTGAGGCCTGGTGCAGCCATCTGGTTTGCCAGCCCTCAGTCATTCGTCCAACCCATGCTAGCATGGAAAGCGGACATTAAACGATGATGACGATGATGAGTATATATATATATATATATATATATATGTGTGTGTGTGTGTATGTATATGCCTGTGTTTGTCCTCCCACCATTGCTTGACAACTGATGCTGGTATGTTTACATCCTTGTAACTTAGCAGTTTGGCAAAAGAGACTGATAGACTAATTACTAAGCTTACAAGAACTAAGTCCTGGGGGTCGATTTGTTTGATTAAAGGCAGCTCTCCTGCCCCTGCCACAGTCAAATGACTGAAAGAAATAAAAGAATAAAAGAATGAATGAATAGAAGAATAAAAGAATAAAAGAATAAAAGAATGAAAGAACAGAAGAATAAAAGAATATGAGTGTTTTATATGAAAGAATGTCTCAGGTTATCTGTGTATGGTGACTACTAAATAATTTGTCATAAATTTTTCTTGTGTTCGCATCTTCTGTTTTATTCTACAATTCATCTCTTGCTGAAAAAAAAAAAAAAGAAAGAAAACGTCTGTCTCATTGTTGTTGCTATTATTGTCGTTTTTGTTGTAGTTGTCTGTAAAGTGCTTCTCAAACATTCGAAAGAAAACTATAATGATTTTAAAATTCAAAATTTGTTCAATAAAATATATATATATATGTATATGAAAACTGAAGTCTGGCAACTGATAGAAAAAAAATAAAATATGAAAAATGATAAACGCTCCCTCCCCTACTTCCTCTGGAAATAAACAGTGAATCGAAATGAGTAGAAGCGAATGCACAGCTTAGACTCCATTTCAAGTGCCGAGAGTTTTAAAAGTATTTTATGGAAATTGAAAATAACTCAGAGAATTTTTAACAAGACACTGTTTTCGATGACATAAGTCTGTCTACGAGATATCTGCTCTGTGTATGTGTGTGCGTGTGTGTGTGAGGAAGAGAGGGTGGTGGGTGTTGCGGAGTTCATGGTTTCAAATGTTGAAGTAGTAAAGAAGTTTTAGTTGAATGAAAGCGGAATTCAATACAAAATAAATTATCTTCTATTTCATTACGAATGTGAACCAAAGTTAAGAAGAATTTTCAAAAGATTTGCTGAGACAAAACACATCAGACAAAATTACATCCATCCATACTTGCATCCATCCATACCACCGTCCATCCATACCAACATCCACCCATGTTTGCTTACAGCTCAGCTATTATCAATGAATTTTCTACACCATAAATCACTCTCTTGAGAGGCGGTTGGATGGAACTTACACTTTCCTCCTTATGAGAGCTCAAAATCTCTCGTGGAAGCATCTTCCAACCTAAGTACAAATATATGGGAAACTACTACCTGTGTCATCTCTTGTGAAAGGTAGAAGAGTCCAGTTTGCTGGACATTGTTGTAGAGCTGAAAAAAAGAGGCAATTTCTACTCTTCTCCTCTGGAAGCCATCTACTCGCAATACCAGAGGGCGCACACTCTCCTACCCTGATGTAATCTCCAGGGATACAGGCATCCAGCAACAGGACCTCCGTAATGCCATGATGGACCGTGAAGTCTGGCGTAGCATGGTGAATTCCATTGTCTCGACCACGGTCGAACCATGATGATGATGCTGACATCCTCCACACAGCCAAATGCATTGGAGAATTACTATTTTATGACACTCACCAATTGGATCTTGTATTGAAAGCAATCATCATCATCCTTGTTCGACCGTGGTCGAGACAATGGAATTTACCATGTTACGCCAGACTTTACGGTCCATTATGGCATTACAGAGGTCCTGTTGCTGGATGCCTGTATCCCTGGAGATTACATCAGGGTAGGAGAGTGTGCGCCCTCTGGTATTGCGAGTAGATGGCTTCCAGAGGAGAAGAGTAGAAATTACCTCTTTTTCAGCTCTACAACAATGTCCAGCAAACTGGACTCTCTTACCTTTCACAAGAGGTGACACAGGTGGTAGTTTCCCATATATTTGCATTTTGGTTGGATGGCGTTTCCACGAGAGATTTTGAGGTTGTTGTTTGGAGATGTGCTTATAGGTGCAAGGTGTCTGGAAACATGTGTTCCATTTAAATGATCAGTCATACCTATATTCGAATGCTTTTATGGTATGTTCAGTCTATGTTGATGATAAATGATAACATAGGATGTATAGGAAAGTGTATGAAGTCTATGGGATAGATGTGTATATTTGTGATATACTATAGTGGGATAATGTATGTGGTAGAGTGGAATGTAGCTTGGTAGGAAGCAGAGATGTTATCACAATCACATTATTCAGACCCAAGGGGCAGAGCAGCTGAGGCAGAAGATGAGGTATTGTTCTTTTTGATAGTGAAAAGTACATACATGCACACCTACACACATACATACACACACATCCATGTTCAGAAATAGGGGATGGACAAAGTGAGAGGGAGAGAGGGAGAGAGAGAAAGAAAGAGGGAGAGAGTAAGAGAGAGAGAGAGAGAGAAAATAATACGTTTGTATGCAATATCACAACCATGATGGAACTTCAAACATGGCAAAAACAATCCCAGTGACATAGTAGAGTAATTATTGAACATGCTGGCTATTGTTTGGCTGATAGTATTTCACTACTTAAAGATTCATATTCTTAAACATATCCTTAGGGTGTCCTCGGGATAAATCATCAGATGAGAATTCACCATTCAGAATTGCCGAGTTCTCGCAGTTAAAGTCTATTGTGCTGCCACTATCAGTTTACATATTGTGGAGTGTGAATAATGCATTGTACTAACTGCTAATGAATCATAAGTGAACATTTGCTATACATGGTCACTTATGCAGTCTGCTTTTCTGTTACAACATTTATTCGACATTACTTTAGTTCTCCTCACCAAACTAACTGGAAATAAGTTTCACATCATTTGGGAATATTTTCTACAATTATTGTCAAGTATCCTATTCAGTGAGATTCTTCTCTTTCCTACCTTTATGCTTTGAAACAAAGGTTCAACAGAAGATCTCAAAATATCATGAAATTATAGCACATACGCAGGTATACACCCATATGCACACTTAAGCACAAACACATACGTACACGAACACATACATTCTTTACTTATCGCTTGGTGAATTGAGCTTGTAATAGCGATTGTTAATAACTGTTGATGCTTCAAACTCGATGGTCTTGTGAGAAGAAGAATATGACAAAATTGAAAGCTTCAATGAGCTCTGAAGATTTTTACGGTTCAACAACATAATTGTATATTAGCAAATATATCCAGTAGTTGTTGTGGAATTATTGACACCTGAATAATATATGATGATGATTGTGATGATAACTACATATACATGGCATAAATATGTATGCATATGTGTGTGTGTGCGTGTGTGTATGTGTGTGTGTGTATATACAGGGTGCAATGGGTAAATTGTCGCCATTTTATAGTTTTAATTTCCTGCATGTGCATTATTTGTTCTTGGTTTTGTCAACTATACAGCATAGTAGGGTCAGTTGGGCACCATTTGAGAAAAACTGCAACATGCCGCAGTTCACTTTGCCAGAAATTTGGAAAAGACATGCTGTACTGCTTGGCATTTACATTGGAGGATCCAATACAAGCATTTCAGAGTGTTTGGATGGCGATCTGAGGACAGTGCAATCTGGTGGGGTCAATAAAATAAGTACCTGTTTAAGCCTGAGGTCAATGCAATTGGTTGACTCCCGTCCCATTGAAGTTGCTGGCCTTGTGCCAAAATATGAAACCAGTATTTTGTAATATTTATTTGACAGAATTGTGAGCCCACTGGCTGAAATGCTTAGCGGCATTTCATCTATATTCATGTTTTGCATTTGAAAAACACCGAGATCAACTTTTCCCTTCATCCATTTGGAGTTGACAA
>NC_043017.1:31439728-31442228 GCF_006345805.1 Octopus sinensis | reverse complement strand
TTGCTATTTCCCTGTGGCCTAGCAACCGTGTATGTACTTCATCATTTATTTCATATCAGGGGACAATGCTGATGATATTGATGATGATGAGAGGGGATGAAAATAAAAAGAGATGAACTAAAGTACAATCTGGGACTACATTGTTCAGTGTATTCTTTTAATGAGAAGATTGGACTTCAGAGTGTCTTAGCTGCTATGTCTAGCTAGTTGGGAAACCATGCAGCATAGTCATGGGAAAATTGTGTGGTCTGCAGGACTTTCTGAATTGTGCACCTTATCAGAAATTTGTTCAAATTTGTGTATGTTGTGTAGCCGACCTTATAATGAGCAATGACTCATATGGCTTACTTCTCAAAATGGTTGGTCATATCTCTGATTAGCATCTGCCTTGTGTTATAGTAGAGAACAAGGTGTACGTTACGCCGCAATAATATATGTAAAAAATATATATATAAAAATACAAAATGGGACAAGAACGCAAAACATTCAAATAGACGACACAAAAACTAACGGGTCATTCGAAGCCTCTAATCTTCAGTCAAGAACAGGATCATCCTCACAATTTCGGCTGATTAATCTTGAGATCGCTCTGATCCAGCCAGCCCAAAGGAAAAACTAAGCTATGAGCATTAGATTTCTGGGAAAAAGGATCGAATGTATACGAAACAAGGACAGAAAAACGGACAATGCCACACGAATATAAATACAACAACAGGTGTCTTACAGCTTTAGACAGTTCAACTTAGCTTAGCTGGTGTATTTGGAAAATAATGCCTTATGGCAGACGAAGAAATCGAGGTTGTCGTGGCGGTGCTCAGAAGCCAAAAGGCTAGTTGACCGGCGGTCACGTGAGAAGAGAAGAGAGAAGTTAATTACAGTGACTATAATAAGTTGTTAATATTTAAATTAAAGAATGAGTTCAAATTCTGCCGAGGTCAACGTTGCCTTCATCTATTGAGGGTGGATAAATTAAATACCAAATGAGTACTGGGTTGATGTAATTGACCTTGTGCCAAAATTTGAAACTTTTTGCTTTGAGCCAAAATTTCAAACCAATATTTGAAATAAAGCTAAGGCAGTGAGCTGGCACAATCGTTGACATGCCAGACAAATTGCTTAGCTACATGTTGTCCATTTTTACTTTCTGAGTTCAAATTCTGATGAGGTTGACTTTGCCGTTCATCTTTTCGCAGTAGAAGACTGGGGGCCGTTGTAACTGGCTTAACACCTCCCTTGATCTTGCTGGCCTTGTGCCAAAACTCGAAACCAATATTTGAAATAAAGCTGATGGTTTTGCCATCTCACTGCATTTGCTTTCTTTCAAATACAGTAGAACCTTGCAGTACAAGTGCCCCATTATACAAGTAATTTGCTGTACGAGCTGAGATTTGTACCAACGTTTGTCTTGAAGTATGAGCACAAATCCACAGTATGAACGAGTTTCATAGAAGCACAAATCGTCCCATTTTTAACCCTTTCATTACCAACCAGGCCAAAACCGGCTCTGTCTCTGCAGTACAAATATCTTGTTTTCATAAGTTTTGAATTAAAATCTTCCACCAAACCTTAGTCACAATTACTTTTCCTGACACTAGCTTAATGATAACTAAGCTATTTCACTAAATTCTTTGTTACATTTAAATTAATTGAAAGAAACACAGCAACTCAACCGAATTATAGTAATGAAAGGGTTAAGTCATGGCTAAAATTGAAACAGACCTAATTAGGTCTCAAGAAGTTACCAAATTCTTAGAACTCCATATACAGAATTATGTAAAACCTTTAGTATTAATATAACTCAACTAACAAATAAGATCAGTTGAACCCAGTTGATTATCTTAAGGTATATCTCATCCCCTTAACCCTTTCGTTACCAACCTGGCTGAAACCGGCTCTGGCACTGAGTACAAATGTCTTGTTTTCATAAGTTCTGAATTAAAATCTTCCACCAAACCTTAGTCACAGTTTATGTTCCTAACACTAGCTTAATGATAACTAAGTTATTTCACTAAATTCTTTGTTATATTTAAAATTAATTGAAAGAAACACAGAGCATCTCAAAATAAATACAGTAATGAAAGGGTTAAGGTAATTCAGTTAATAAAACCAATTTACCTATTTCTTTTGCATTCTCTTTTTTATAATTGTCATTTTACTTGTGACTACACCTTTTCTGTTTTAAAACCCTTAAAAATTATCTTTAAATGGTTTTAGGGGACTGGAACAAATTAATTATATTTTAGATAATTTTAATGAGGAAAACTGATTTGAAAAACGAGTAAATTATAAGAAAAGCTGGGTTATGGAATGTACGGGGTACCATTGTATCGGCATTTCATCTGTTTTTATGTTGTGAGTTCAAATTTCAACAAAGCTAACTTCACCCTTTCATCCTTTCAGGGTTGATAAGATAAGTACCAGTGATGCACTGGGGTCGATGTAATCAACTGACATTCTCTCCTGATCCTGTTGGCTTTCGATGAGTTTACAGAACGTTTAG
>NC_043017.1:31432228-31434728 GCF_006345805.1 Octopus sinensis | reverse complement strand
AAAGAAATTTTCCCAAAACGGAAAAATATTTTGTCAGTGTGTATGAACCTGACTCAATAAACACTAAAACTCAATGATTTCTAAATGTCTCTCACACATGGTGCACTTTAGAGTGGATAAAAATAAAAAAAAAACATTATATGCATGAAAAAAATTGAAAAAAAAAATGTAGAAAAACTACAGTGTTTTTACGCATTTCACTCTGTAAATATAAACTATTTGGAAGTCGTACTTGTGTAGCAAATGGTTTGACCAGAGGCTATGTGTAGAAACTGAAGCAATTACATTACAAAAGAGCCACTTTAGCCAAGTAAAAATACAGAAAAAATAAATGATTTCATACAATGGCTTTTATGAGTATTTCGATGGCTAAAATGTTTCTTCTGTGGTGTAATGGGTATAAATAATTTTAAGTGAAGAAAATCATTAATAACTTCTTCTCTTACTAAATGAAACATAATTATCATGACTTTGTATTCAGAATTCCAGTTTGCAGTTTTGTATTACTTTAAATAAAATTGCATTACTTTTGCCAGAAAACCTTGCTACACCCTTCATTGCAATCCTGTGCTGTAGCGCCTCATTTGGGTTTCACTGGTTTGAACCCTTTAGTATTCAGCTTACTCTGTCAAATATAATGTTTGTTTATCTATATTGCTCTTTTACTCTTTTACTCTTTTACTTGTTTCAGTCTAAAATCCTCCTAATGTTAATTTTGAGGTTAATTAATCTGGGATTGATAATGATTTGTTCAGACAAAGAAGCAGAACACAGAAATATCTTGCTGAGCTCAGAAAGAAGTGATAATGTGGAGATGGAGGAAATCTGCTTGCTTGCAACAGTATATATTATACTAAAGACACCCTAATACTTGGCGGTGGTATTAAACCTGACAACAGAGTAAATTCTGCCAGCCCAAGAATATTTACAGATCATCTGAGAAGTATCTGCTTAAATTCCCTAACAAGACCTAAGTTAATATGAGGTTATGGAAAGGAACACTTGCTCAAGATCTGTGCTGTGGGATTGAACCCAGAATTCTTCTTTTATTTTGTGCTTCAGTGCCTCATGTTGATGACACTACAATGAAAGTCTTCACAATTAAACACAAGTTGTCCTATTGAACACAAAAAAAAAAAATAATAAATGTGCGCTTTTAAAGCCTAGTCAGTCTCATGGGCCCAGTTTCCTGGTTTCTATAGCGTATGAGTTCCCCAGCTGGACGGGACGAAGCCATAGCATTATTTCTTTCCGAATTTCTCATAGTGTTTTCTTTGCAGAGATATTGAGGTGGTTTAACATTGCCTTTCCCATCTCGGTGGCCACTGGTCCACAAGGAGCTCATCTCCTCTATAACAGGTTCTGCTTTTAGTCCTGCTTGGTGTCAAGACACCCCTGCTCACATGGGTAGCAGTCTTTGCAAGTAGGGGAGCCAGTTCAGTCGCCAAGCACTTCTTATTCCTTTATTGCCCGCAAGGGGCTAAACATAGAGGGGACAAACAAGGACAGATAAATGGATTAAGTCGATTACATCGACCCCAGTGTGTAACTGGTACTTTATTTATCGACCCCGAAAGGATGAAAAGCAAAGTCGACCTCGGCGGAATTTGAACTCAGAACACAGCGGCGGACGAAATACCACAAAGCATTTTGCACGGCGTGCTAACCCGTTTCTGCCAGTTCGCTGCCTTACCACTTCACCATGGGACTCATAGTTCTCATTTACACTGTACCAGTTGTAGATCGATCTCAACGGCCTGTGATGGGATCCCTGACCTGACTATAAAACCAAAAATTACATCTTCACAGAATAAAAGTTCTTAATCACAAGGATATATCGGCATCTAATTTCAAGGCCCACATCAACTGAAGGCTATGGTAGACAACAAAATAATTACAACACTTACACTACCATTAGTCCTATTGTCTATCTTAATGCTTCCCTTACAAATATAGTCTGAGAAGAAACCGTTTTTTGGTGTTTTACTAATTATGGTTATTATTTCTTGATTGGAAATGAAATAACAAAATTTTACAATTTTTCATATAAAATGAAATTAGATATTAGATACACTAATTTGCTCTCTTTTGTCTCAAACCATTTCCTATAATGCCTAGGAACATTTTTATATTGAATATTTTAGCTGTTCAGTCAATCATAATGTAATTTTTCCTACTTGGTTTCTAAAAACAAGCAAAAACCAAAAAAAAAACAAGATGACTTTGAGACCTGAAGGAATTTTCAAAACTTTTCTCTAAGTTGACCTTTACATATTGAAGCAAGCTACACATGCTTTGATAACTGTTAAATGCAGCAATCATTGCTATTACTGTTATTAAATGCTTCTCAATGAAATAAACATAACATCCAAGAAGTAAAATATCTACCCAGAGCTCAATATCATTACAGGGTGAGAAGCATGTGGAAGCGTGTTATACAGCATGTGTGTCTGTCTCTAGCAATTGAAGCAATTACGAAGACAATTTTTGAATGGATACT
>NC_043017.1:31414728-31429728 GCF_006345805.1 Octopus sinensis | reverse complement strand
TTTTCCTTGGGGCTGGCCAGATGGGAGCAATCTCGAGTACAACCAGCCGAAATTGCAAGGATAATCTGGAACTCGACTGGAGAAAGTAAACTCCAAGTGACCCGTCCTTGTTTTTTTTGTATCGTCTATCTAGATGTTTTGCGTTCTTGTCCCATATTGTATTTTTTATATACATATATACATACATACATACATACATACATACATACATACATACATGCATACATACATACATACATACATACATACATACATACATACATACATACGTACATACATACATACATACATACATATATACATACATGCGTATGTACAGACATATGTACATATATTCGTAAGTACGTCTGTACATATATACATGTATACATACATAAACACATGCAATGCATGCATACATATACATTCGTTCGTGCGTACATACATACAGGCATGAATGCATACGTACGTACATACATTCATACATAGAGACATATAGAAGCAGTATCGTTGATCATTAAGAAACAGAATGAAAGAGAGAGGCGGAAAGACGAAGAGACAAAGAGGCAGAGAGACAGAGAGGCAGAGAGACGAAGAGACAAAGAGGCAGAGAGACAGAGAGACGAAGAGACAAAGAGGCAGAGAGACAGAGAGGCAGAGAGACGAAGAGACAAAGAGGAAGAGAGACAGAGAGACGAAGAGACAAAGAGGCAGAGAGACAGAGAGGCAGAGAGGCAGAGAGATGAAGAGGCAGAGAGACAGAGAGACAGAGAGACGAAGAGACAGAGAAACAGAGAGGCAGAGAGACGAAGAGACAAAGAGGCAGAGAGACAGAGAGACAGAGAGACGAAGAGACAGAGAGACAGAGAGGCAGAGAGACAGAGAGATGAAGAGACAAAGAGGCAGAGAGACGAAGAGACAAAGAGGCAGAGAGAGAGAGAGAGAGAGAGACGAAGAGACAAAGAGGCAGAGAGACAGAGAGACAGAGAGACGAAGAGGCAAAGAAGTAGAGAGACAAAGAGGCAGAGAGACAGAGAGACAGAGAGACAGAGAGACAGTGGCAGAGAGACAGAGAGACAAAGAGGTAGAGAGACAGAGAGACGAAGAGGCAGAGAGACAGAGAGACAGAGAGACGAAGAGGCAGAGAGACAGAGAGACAGAGAGACGAAGAGACAAAGAGACAGAGAGACAAAGAAGCAGAGAGACAAAGAGGCAGAGAGACAGAGAAACAGAGAGACGAAGAGACAGAGAGGTAGAGAGATGAAGAGACGAAGAGGCAGAGAGACAGAGAGAGACTAGTGTGTGTAGATATGTCATAGGGAGATGCGAAAGACGCTCTTAGAGAGAGAGAGAGAAAAAAAAGAGAGAGAGACAAGACCAAGGCCACGTTTAAGTTATGCATTGCTCCATACAGAGAAACAGAGAAACATATACGCAAATATTTACTGGTGCCACGGAATCATTATCATATGCAAATTAGGATAGCGTCAGATAGAGAGGGAGAGATAGAGAGAGGGAGAGAGAGAGAGGGGAGAGAGAGACAGACGGACAAATAGAGAGACAGAGGAAGGGTGGGAAGGAGGAGGAGGAGGAGAGAGTGGATGGTGGGAGGTGTTGGAAGGAGAAAGCTTAAATTCTCATGATAATAAATTTTGCTCATGATTAGCATGTCTACCAATTAGAATAATTTAGTTTCAATTACATGCTTCATGAATGTTAAACTTGAATATATGGTGTGGGCTGTGTCTTCGGAAAGTATCGACCGAAAACTCTCATGTGGTGTGCATCAGGCGCATACACACACACGCACACACACACATATATATATACACACACATACACTCACACAC
This sequence comes from Octopus sinensis, assembly GCF_006345805.1. Taxonomy (NCBI): domain Eukaryota; kingdom Metazoa; phylum Mollusca; class Cephalopoda; order Octopoda; family Octopodidae; genus Octopus; species Octopus sinensis. The sequence continues at coordinate 31,427,899 of NC_043017.1, read as the reverse complement.
ACATACACATACACACACACACACACACACGCGCGCACGCACACACACTCATACACACACACACGCACACACACACTCACACATACACATACACATACACACACACACTCTCACACACACTCTCTCACACACACACACTCATACACATACACACACACATACACATACACACTTACATACGCACACACACACGCGCACACACACATACACATACACATATATATATACACACAAAACCACAGAGAGGGGGAGAGAGAGTAAAATAGAGGGAGAGAGAAAGAGACAGATTGAACAAGATGCATTTATTTACACACACGTACACACATACACATAGCCAGAGAGAGAGAGAGAGAGAGAGAGAGAGAAAGAAAGAAAGAAGGTGAAAGAGAGAGAGATTGAAATATATTTACACACATGTACACACACATACGTATACACACACATATATATAGAGAGAGAGAGAGAAGAAAGAAGGTGAAAAAGAGAGAAGAGAGAGGGAAAGAGAGACAGGGAGAAAGAGTGATAGAGAAAGAGAGAAGGGGAAAAAGAGAGAGAGAGAATGAGATGCATATATTTACACACACGTACACACACGTACATGTACACACACATATGTATACACACACATATAGAGAGAGGGAGAGAGAAAAAGAAAGAAGGAGAAAAAGAGAGAAAGAGAGACAGAGAGAAAGACAGAGAGAAGGTGAAAAAGAGAGAGAGAGAGAATGAGATGCGTATATTTACACACATGTACACACACATACACACATATAGTGTACGTGTGTGAGTATATATACAATTATACATGCTATTATGAGTATAATTATGTATGCATGCATTTGTACCTAGATGTACGCATATACATAATTAAGAGTATATCCATATGCGTATGCGTGTATAAGCGCACACTACAATGCAAGGTGAAGGCGAAGCAAAACCACAACTGCAACAATTTACACGTTTCTCTTGTATTTTATGACTTCGGATTAAAAAATAGACTTAAAAAATGAAGAACATACTTAAATTTGATCCGCACTGCTATATGAAGATGTGGCGGGGTTCTGACCTGATCAGCTTAGTGATATTCTTTTCTACTCTAGGCACAAAGCCTGAAATGTTGGGGGAGAGGGCCAGTCGAGTAGATCGAAGCCTTTATGCAGCTGGTACTGAATTTATCATACCCGAAAGATGAAAGGCAAAGTCGACTTCAGCAGAATTCGAACTCAGAATGTAAAGACAGACGAAATACCGATTTCTTTACTACCCACAAGGGGCTAAACACAGAGGGGACAAACCAAGAAAGACAAAGGGATTAAGTCGATTATATCAATCCCAGTGCGTAACTGGTACTTAATTTATCGATCCCGAAAGGATGAAAGGTAAAATTGACCTCGGCGGAATTTGAACTCAGAACGTAGCGGCAGACGAAATACTGCTAAGCATTTCGCCCAGCGTGCTAACCATTCTACCAGCTCACAGCTTTAAAATATTCTTTTGTACTCTAGGCACAAGGTCCGAAATCCAAAGCAACATTTCTTCCGGGTTTACGTTCTGATTTCAAATTCTACCGTGGTCAACTTCACCTGTTATCCCTCGTGGGGTCGATAAAACAGGTACCAGATGAACATAGAGTTGATGGAATCGATTTGCTCCAGCGCCTAAGTCTGCTGACCTTGTATTAAAATTTGAGACTAATTGAGGTGTAGGAGTGGCTGTGTGGTAGTAGCTTGCTTACCACATGGTTCCGGGTTCAGTCCCACAGCGTGGCACCTTGGGTAAATGTCTTCTACTATAGCCTCGGGCCGACCAAAGCCTTGTGATTGGATTTGGTAGACAGAAACTGAAAGAAGCCCGTCGTATATATGTATATATATATGTATGTGTGTGTGCGCGCGCGTGTGTGTGTATATGTGTGTGTGTATGTATATATATATATATATGGGTGTATATGTTTGTGTGTCTGTGTTTGTCTCCCCAACATCGCTTGACAACCGATGCTGGTGTGTTTACGTCCCCGTAACTTAGCGGTTCGGCAAAAGAGACCGATAGGATAAGTACTGGGCTTACAAAGAATAAGTCCTGGGGGTCGATTTGCTCGACTAAAGGCAGTGCTCCAGCATGGCCACAGTCAAATGACAAATAAGTAAAAGAGTAAAGAGTAATTCATTTATTGACCGATTAATTTGACACAGGTATTGTCTGTTGGTGATGGAAAGATATATTTTAATATAAGATTATTTTCCTTAATCAACAAATTTCCAATATTCCCTTCCGTATATATACTAGGGGAGATACAACGATTCTCTAGATCAGTGCTTTTCAACCTCTTTGCTGAAGCGGAACCCCAAGGAAACATTCCACTGGCTCGAGGAACCCATATCTGCACAGGAGAATTAAAAATTACTGCCGATTTTAGCAGTTTTGTAACTTCTTGCGGAACCCCTGGACTGTACTGGCGGAACCCTGGTTGAAAACCACTGCTCTAGATATTTCTTTTTCATGGAAGAAGCACACATGTCTCTCTTAGCATAAGGATGCAATTTAAAAATATTTCTCGCGGGTTAAGTTCTGAGTAAATCATTGCATGCACATCGGTGCACCGGGCATTTCCACAAGTGCATACACGGGCTGTTGGTGGTACAGTGAGCCCGTAACTGAGTAGAGGACTAATACTTAGGCGAATCCAGGTGGAAAAAGTCGCAGGTAAAAAATGTCGCTGGAAAAAATTCACGGAAAAAAGTTGGTTGGGAAAACAGAGGATATGTGATAGGTAGAAATTGGATCTTTTCGGTTTGAACGGCAGTTTTTTCTAGCGGTGTCATATGAAATTGTCACCCATAGTTATGACCCTAGTATCGATCTATTGCATTTCAATCTCTTTCGCCTAATACTTAGGCGAATCCAGGTGGAAAAAGTCGCAGGTAAAAAATGTCGCTGGAAAAAATTCACGGAAAAAAGTTGGTTGGGAAAACAGAGGATATGTGATAGGTAGAAATTGGATCTTTTCGGTTTGAACGGCAGTTTTTTCTAGCGGTGTCATATGAAATTGTCACCCATAGTTATGACCCTAGTATCGATCTATTGCATTTCAATCTCTTTCGCCTATACTTAGGCGAATCCAGTGGAAAAAGTCGCAGTAAAAAATGTCGCTGGAAAAAATTCACGGAAAAAAGTTGGTTGGGAAAACAGAGGATATGTGATAGGTAGAAATTGGATCTTTTCGGTTTGAACGGCAGTTTTTTCTAGCGGTGTCATATGAAATTGTCACCCATAGTTATGACCCTAGTATCGATCTATTGCATTTCAATCTCTTTTAGGGTTAGGGGTGGGGGAAGGGTATCTTTTTTTCTTCACAAATGTAAGTAAACCCAATCTGTTTCTTAAACGAGGGACATATTTATACGGCATAGAATGCTTTTTACCTCAATAGACGTCACTGATTGGTTGAAATTGCAGAAATTGAAAAAAAAACAACAAATATCTTACAAACTATAGAATTTTCTCAATAAAGCCAAGAGAAAAACATGTTCTATAAACACATTCTACCAGTATACGAAGTTAAAATTTTTTTAGTTACCTAGAAATTATGTTAAAAACTGCCGTTCAAACCGAAAAGATCCTAGAAATTTTTAGCAGTGTAGTTTAATCATTTTTTATTATTAAGTTTACCTAAATTGCACTAAAGTAAATATCTTCAACGCAGAAAGCTATTTCTGTCAATCAGGTTAAGATCAATGTATAGGGAGAGTTTACGAAAAAAAAAAAACCAACAACAAAAGACGAAGTCAGGTGGTGTAGAAAACAAACATATATATTAGTATAACGCTCAGGAATAGAAAAAGTCTTTTACGTTACGAGCCTATGCTCTTCTATAGAAAGGGACACAGAAAAAAACAAGGAGAGAATAAAAAATGTGTGCTTGTGGCTAACGATCTGTAGACAAAACTTATGAATTAAAAAGTTATCAAATTTAGATAAGAGAAAGGTCTTAATTCATTTAAAATCATGTCTGTTAGCTTAAAAATAACAAAAACATTCAGTATAATTATGTCTATTTTTGAAAGATCGTAATGGAGGAGACTATTTTAGCAAACTTAGTTAAAAATGGCGCAGTAGCAAATACATACGAGGTAAAAAAAACAAAAAACGATCAGATTGTGAAGGGAATAACGTTTGTAAAATCATCCTGTTCCTGTTGTTTTAGAAAAAAATAAGTATACTCTTTAAGTCTCTTGTTTCAGTCATTTGACTGCCGCCATGCTGGAGCACCGCCTTTAGTCGAGCAAATCGACCCCAGGACTTATTCTTTGTAAGCCTAGTTCTTATTCTATCGGTCTCTTTCGCGGAACAGCTAAAGTTACGGGGACGTAAACACACCAGCATCGGTTGTCAAGTGATGTTGGGGGTACAAGCATATACACACGCATATATATATATATATATATATATATATATATATGTATATACGACGGGCTTCTTTCACTTTCCGTCTACCAAATACACTCACAAGGCTTTGGTCGGCCCGGGGCTATAGTAGAAGACACTTGCACAAGGTGCCACGCTGTGGGACTGAACCCAGAACCATGTGGCTGGTAAGCAAGCTACTTACCACACTGTCACTCCTGCGCCTATATAGTTAAGTTTTCGTAAAGGATCTAAACAAGCGGAATCCAATACTGACATCATCATCAAAACTGATACAGTGGGAGAAAAAGAAACTTCTAGACAAAATGTGGCCAAACTGAAAGTGATTATAGATAAATTTTGTCACTTGGGAAGTTTTGTAAATAAACGTGCAAAAAAGTGGCGAAATGTTCCACTGGTTACAAATTTTGGCCAGTTTCAGTTTGGTCTTTCCTAGATTCTATGTACGTTGCACGTTTTTTTTGCTGGGTAGTTTTGCTGAAGCTAAAAGGTTTCTGATTTTCCAATATTTTAAAAGTATACTCTTTTACTCGTTTATTTGTTTCAGTCATTTGACTGCGGCCATGCTGGAGCACCGCCTTTTAGTCGAGCAACTCGACCCAGGGGCTTATTCTATGTAAGCCCAGTACTTATTCTATCGGTCTCTTTCGCCGAACCGCTAAGTGATGGGGGCGTAAACACACCAGCATCGGTTGTCAAGCAATGCTAGGGGGACAAACACAGACACACAAACACATACACATACATACATATATATATATGTATATACGACAGGCTTCTTTCAGTTTCCGTCTACAAAATCCACTCACAAGGCATTGGTCGGCCCGGGGCTATAGCAGAAGACACTTGCCCAAGATGCCATGATGTGGGACTGAACCCGGAACCATGTGGTTGATTAGCAAGCTACTTACCACACACTCCATATATTTAATATGAATAAATTATATCAGCCTTTAAGGTACGACTTTTCAAGGAAAAAAATAATGGTTTTTAGATGTAAGTTTAGGTGCAAAATATATATTTCATTCAAATTTAACGAAACTAAGAAGATTCTTTGAGAATAAGATCATTATTAGATTTTAGTGCTTAGATTTATTAATTGAAAATCATTAGATTGAACGTTTCGCTTGTTTTCAAAGCAACTTATCCCAACCTGTGGCATTTGAGACATTTGGAGAGCTGGGCCACTAACCACGAATTTCTTGTCATCGTTGACAGCTCACCTCAGCCAGGTGTCATGTGGTGTCTCACCAATGCCCGGAGTAATGCTGCGAGCGTGTTGGCTCGCTTCAGTAGATTCTATTGAGCCTTGCGGTGCTGTATTGATGTTTTCTTTTCTCTTTCCTCACTCTCCCCTTTTCCTTTGTTTCTCGCTTTTCCTCCTTTCCTTGTCTTTCTTTTTTAAAAACTTATATTAGGAAAGAATCATGGCTATTGCTTAAATTACAGTTTCGGTATTGTTTTCAATAAAGGAAGTGCATTTAATTTTATATTATTAGACCAAGAATTGTTTTTTATGATTATTTTCGTCAAAATCATAAAAATCAAATTGGATTAATAAACTTGAAGAATAAGATGCAAATTTAGGCCTTTGAATTATATTAAGGAAAATTATTATAAAATATTAAAACTTATTATATTAATAGAATTAAACACTAAACATATACCACAGCCAAATTTATATGAAAATATATTACTTATTTTTATGTAAACAATTTAAAGATTTATTTCTTAGGTTTGGTAACCATTGAAACAAAAAGATTCCAAAATGTTTTTAAAATATCAAAAAATAAATTTGGCTTTTGTAATCTATTATTGAAGAAAGTAAAGTAATTTTACATCGCTACTTATTGCAGTAACCACTTTACTGATATTTTTTGACATAGACACAGATATCTCAGTGTCCTTTTTAAATAATTTAGTTTTCGTCAAAGTATAAAATTCTTTTTCTATTAACATTTCAGTTATTAAAAAAAATTATTTTATATTTTTTTTACTGTTTGTCTCAATAACGAATCTATTTTGTGTGTGGAAAGCCTGTAAAATTGAGTTGACTATCAGGAAAATGTTCATGCAAGAGTGTTATAATTCTTTACTAAATGACCCAGGAAAAGTACAGTCGACGAAGTGGAAGCTGATTAAAGGGAAGACTAGAATGTTTTTGGGAAGCATGCTGGTTATATTAAATTTAATTCTAATCCTTTCTACTATAGGCAAAAAGGCCTGAAATTTCAGGAGAGGAGACTAATAGACCCCAGCGCTCAACTAGTACTTATTTTATCGACCCTGAAAAGATGAAAGGCAGAGTCAACCCCAGCGGAATTTGAACTCAGAACATAAAGAAAGATAAAATCGCAGTATGCTGTCGATTCTGCCAGCTCACCGAATTTGAAAATAATGCTAGAGCAGCCTAATAGGCATATGAACAATTGTTAGTGGTGTGTATGGAGGTTGTCTAGTAAAATTTATATGACTTTAATCTTCTGTCAACGCAGTTTGGGAATATTTTGCTAATAATATTAGAATAATGAGGCTTTTCATAAAGGATTATGTAACTTTTCATGTGGCGAAGATTACAAGGGTTAATATTCTCTGCATAAGGATTAGCCCTAGAATGTATGCATCATTTAACATAATATTGTAATAGATTATCCTTTAACGACCAATTATTTGTAGCCAAGGAAATTATATTACTTCTGCCATTGTTTCACAAGGAATGCATGTGTGATTTAATACTTTGTTTAAATGATTTTGAGGTTTTACTAACGCAAGCTTTTGCAGTGTTTTCAGTAGGAAAAAAATCGATAATTAATACCTTCAGCGCATTCTAGCGTGCACCTATCGGAATCAGAGTAGTTGCTAAGGTTGATGCTTCCGTGGACAATGGTTTTTAAAAATATTTACTAAGTTTTTATATTTACTAAGATTCCAATCATAATTATTGGTAGCTGATTAGTAAAGTTTCAAAGCATTTTTATTAAAGATCTAGTGATAAAAAATGGCATAAAAGGAAATCGCTTTTTAACAAGCGCAATGAAAGTTTGAGTCAAAGGTTTGACATTGTGCGAAAGTTGTAACCTTCGTTAAATATTTCCCACTGTTTTGTTTATAAGCACCAGAAAGAAAAGCATCAATACATAATGCATTGGAACATTAAAGCCATTTCCATTTAAGTATTCAATTTAGCAGTCTTGTGTTGCGAAAGATTTGTTCATTTGCCGAAAGCTGGAAATCCCATGAGAGCTGTTCCGGATAATGGGACCAAATAACATGTCAGTGGGCACGATTTAGTGTCTCATTAGGAGCAGGTAATGTTTATACACACATACATATATACATACATACATACATACATACATCACACATATACATACATACAAAAACAAACGCAGAATTTCATATATATATATATATATATATATGTATGAATGCATATATGTATGTATGTATTTCAAGAAATATAGCATTGCAGGCACTAAAGTTGTTCTTAGCTAATCTTCTGACGAGAGATTTGTGCCAACCCAATATTCTCCAAAACAGCCAACTTTTAACGCAGAATACAAAAATGTTATTCGACGTCCGTAAGATAAACTGAAATCGTACGAAGTTAATACGAATATAACATATTCAAAAAGAATTTTGACAGATAACTAATTATGGGCAAAATGACATTAGTACGCTGTCAGATTAGATAAGCTACAAGAAGAGAAAAAAATTGTAAAAATTCAAATTTAATTTGTCACCAGACTGCTTCCATCATGCTGTGATCCGTGAGGAATGTATCATTGTTTGAAAATCTAAATCTAGTTTGATGTCACTGTTGGCACAATGATTAGGTATTTAACTGAGCAAGTGAACATTCTTTGTCGACGTCGCTTAACGGAGGCTATATGTGAATGTATAGAAATGTGTGTGTAGGTATTTGTATGCATAGTATATATAGATGAAGAAAATATATGTATGCTACATATACGTAATGTGCAGACACACATACACGCATATATATATATATTTCCTTGGTTTTGTGTTTATGTTTTCGTTTCTCACTGTGTTCGACGTTTGTTTGTTGTCCTGTACCCATATATGCATGTATATATACATGTAGAGGTAGGTATGTACATATATGTATGTATATATGCATATGTTTTATTTATTAATTTGTTATTATATATGTGTGTGTGAGTGTGTGGAAGCGCAATGGCCCAGTGGTTAGGGCAGCGGACTCGCGGTTTCGATTTCCAGACCGAAAACACCTAAAGCTCCACGAGGCTCCGGCAGGGGGTGGCGGCGGTCCCTGCTGTACTCTTTCTCCACAACTTTCTCTCACTCTTTCTTCTGTTGGCCTGCTCGCTTAGCCAGCGGGGTGGCGTCATCTGAAAGCTAAAACAATGCGAATCGCATTTTGACCAACCAGCGATGTGTAGCAACATCGGTCCCGTGATCACGTGATATATATATATATATATATATATATATATATATTGGTAAAACGGTAAGATAACAAAAGAAAGAAAGAGACCTCAATATTATGTAAATAGAGGAAATTTATCTATGAAATATATGTTACATTACTCGATAGTCAAGATAAAACTCTGAGTTTCAGATGCCGAAGTGAGAATCCACAACGCCATCTCTTCGGTTATCTGGCTATTTGAAAACGCTATGAAAAAAATCATAGCGTTTTCAAATAGCCAGATAACCGAAGAAATGGCGTTGTGGATTTCCACTTCGGCATCTGAAACTCAGAGTTTTATCTTGACTATCGAGTAATGTAACATATTATTTTATATATATATACATATACATATATATACATATATAGCATTTATGCTATTAAATGAAGGAGTGTGGTTTGGTGATTAGGGAATGTGGCTCACGATCATAAAGATCAATTCCTTTATAACATCAACCTCTGGCTCAATTCCTGGTGGTGCGTTGTATTCTTAAGCAAGACATTTTATTTCACCTTGCTCCAGTCAGTTCAGCTGGCAAAAATGAGTAGTACCAGTAATTCACAGGAGCCAGCGTTGTCACACTCTGTGTCACGCTGAATCTCCCCGAGAACTACGTTAAGGTTACACGTCACTGTGGAGTGCTCACTAACTTGTACTTCACTATGACTAGCAGGCTCTTCCATCGATTGGATCAACTGGAACCCTCATTGTTGTGATCGATGGAGGGCCAGTTTAAGTTTTTAAGTTCTGTTAACTCATGAACGAAGTATCGCAAAACCCCATGAAATATAGTATTGATAGTTTTACATGGTGAGCACAAACAATCTCGACATAGGCACCGGCGTAGCTGTGTGGTAAAAAGTTTGCTTCCCAATCATATCGTCCTGGGTTCAATCCCACTGCGTTGTATCTTGGGGAAGTGTCTTCTACAGTGTGTGGATTTGGTGGACAGAAATTGGAAGAAGCTTGTCTGTTATTCTTTTAATTGTTTCAGTCATTGGACTGCGACCATGCTGGAGCACTGCCTTTAGTCGAACAAACCAAGCCCAGAACTTATCGTTTGTAAGTCTAGTACTCATTCTGTCGATCTCTTTTGCCGATACATATTCATTTCAAATAATTCACACTGGCAACACTGTTCTATACACTTGTTACCTTTCAAAGCATTTATTGGTGAAAGGACAACTGGTTGAATTTCTACAATTGCAACGTTCTAACAATTCTACAAATCCACCATTCAGTACCTGTACTTCTACAAGCATAAGACCATTTTTCTGAAACTAGACATCCAAATGATTTGGAGACGTTAATTGGGAATGGATTTCTTCTTATCCATTAAGGCATCTATTCCATATTTTATGAAAAGATCTAAGGATAGGTCAGTAAAACTATCTTTGACATAAGATATGTTTACTTTACATTCTATTTCTTTGACTACAAATAATTCACAGAACTGCATTTTAATTACGACTTCTATATATTGAGGTTGTAACTGTAAATCAACGATTGAGCTTGTATATAGTTGATCAAAATGCTAGAAATTACAACTAAATCACTCATTCATATATTCTACTATATTAAAGCTAATGTGATCCATAGTACACTGTGCATGAAAAAGATGGACGTGATTAGAATGATTTGGTCATAGGTCATCGATTAGGGCAACAATAGGGCTAATTTGTAATTCATTAATAAAAGAAGTTTTAAATTTGAACATTTACAAATCGGTGAAGTTTTTGAATTGTTGATATTGCCTTTATATCACAACAAACTAATTTATGCACTGCAGAAACATAAATTATCTATGAATGTAAAGGGAAAGAGCTTTGTGTGATGTTTAATAGAGGCGGCGAGCTGGCAGAATTGTTAGCACGTCGGGCGAAATGCTTAGCGGTATTTTGTCTGCCGTTACGTTCTGAGTTCAAATTCCGCCGAGGTCGACTTTGCCTTTCATCCTTTCGGGGTCGATAAATTAAGTACCAGTTACGCACTGGGGTCGATATGATCGACTTAATCTGTTTGTCTGTCCTTGTTTGTCCTCTCTGTGTTTAGCCTCTTGTGGATAGTAAAGAAATAGGTATTTCGTCTGCTGTTACGTTTTGAGTTCAAATTCCGCCGAGGTCGACTTTGGCTTTTAACCTTTCGGGGTCGATAAATTAAGTACCAGTTACGCACTGGGGTCGATATAATCGACTTAATCCGTTTGTCTGTCCTTGTTTGTCCTCTCTGTGTTTAGCCCCTTGTGGGTAGTAAAGAAATAGGTATTTCGTCTGCTGTTACGTTTTGAGTTCAAATTCCGCCAAGGTCGACTTTGCCTTTCATCCTTTCGGGGTCGATAAATGAAGTACCAGTTACGCACTGAGGTCGATATTATCAACTTAATCCGTTTGTCTGTCCTTGTTTGTCCCTTCTAATGTTTAGCCCCTTGTGGGCAATAAAGAAATAAGAATTGCTATTGCGCCGAGCAAAATGTTTAACGGGATTTCATCCATCTTTACGTTCTGGGTTTCAAATTCCGCCGAGGTCGACTTTGCCTTTCATCCTTTCGGGGTCGATAAATTAAGTACCAGTTACACACTGGGGTCGACATAATCGACTTAATCCGTTTGTCTGTCCTTGTTCGTCCCTTCTATGTTTAGCCCCTTGAGGGCAATAAAAAAAAATTATATATTATAGAGGAAATAAAGAAAATAGATCTGCCATTAGTTTCAATGAGGAATATTACAGGTAGCTAGACAATTTCTGTCTACTCAACTTACCTGACATGTCACGTGTTGATTAGTGGTCGCCACATGTTGATTACAGGAAAAGTAAAACAACAAAATAAAAGAAAACAAAAACGGTATTGAACAAGGAGGTGGAAACCAGGACTTTATGCTTGTAATGCCAAATCATTAATCAATTATTATTTTTGCAATATCCAAAATTCAAACATGTCAGTGTGATATAACTGGGTAATATTAAGACAGAATATCTAACATTGTCATAGGTTTGTGTGTTAAAAGTGCAGAAAAATCATTTCTGGTGTTTGTTTTCTTTTCCTATTTTGATTGACACATAAAGTCCCCAAAACCTCCTTTCACCCCAAACATTACATATCTCTTCTCATGCGTATTTATGTACTGTAACACATAAACACACCTTAATGTATACGGTTTTTATTAAATCGACTTTTCCTAAAGCAGACCACCATGAGCCTCAATGAATGCCATTAATTATATTGAATTAGCTTCAATACATACTTTCTATTATTGTAAACATTAGGGTTTGATTTATATTTATTTCTCTTTTGAATTATGAGGAAATTGCCTAATTGACAAATTGACGAATCTGTGATGCATGTATATACTCAAATCAGAACTTGATAAAAATTGAACAAAAACAAGGAAAAATAGACTTTAATTTGAAATTAAATTCTGAACAAAAATACAATACCTAAATATAAAAATAAATTCCAGTTTGATTGAAATCTAAATTTCAATTTCATAAGTAATTTTGATTTGATATTTTACATTTTCATTTCAGTTATTTAATTTTTTTGTATTTTCATTCAGAAAATTTGGAGCTGCTGCAATGCAAATTTGAATTGAACAAAGATTTATTTTTTCTTAATATTTTGAATAGAAGAGATTTCTATCAAACAATGCAGAGAAATAGAGATATAGTATGACTTAGGTTGACTGGTAGGTAGGCTTCAGTAGATTAGCAAGCAAGCACAAGAAGCAGAATCAAAGCTGGCTCAAGAAGGTAATAAAAGCAGGATCAAGTAGATTAGAACTCAAAAATAGGGTGTCTCTTTACACTTTTTATTCTTTTACTTGTTTCAGTCATTTGACTGTGGCCATGCTGGAGCACCGCCTTTAGTCGGTGCTCCAGGACTTATTCTTTTTAAGCCTAGTACTTACTCTATCGGTCTCTTTTGCCAAACCGCTAAGTTACGAGGATGCAAACATACCGGCATCGGTTGTCAAGCGATGTTGGGGGCACAAACACAGATACACAAACATACCCACACACACACACACACACACACACACACATATATATATATATATATATATACATATATATACGACGGGCTTCTTTCAGTTTCTGTCTATCAAATCCACTCACAACGCTTTGGTTGGCCCGAGGCTATAGTGGAAGACACTTACCCAAGGTGCCACGCAGTGGGACTGAACCCGAAGCCACGTGGTTCATATGCAAGCTACTTACCACACAGCCACTCCTATGCCTATGTGTACAAAATTCTTGCTGGTTAGTCAGCAGCTTCCATTACTACACCCATAATC